>NC_036850.1:8957108-8981481 GCF_002910315.2 Salvelinus sp. IW2-2015 | reverse complement strand
TTTTTCTATGTTTGTATTTCTGTGTTTGGCCTGGTATGGTTCTCAATCAGAGGCAGCTGTCGATCGTTGTCTCTGATTGAGAATCATACTTAGGTAGCCTGTTTTCCCACTATGGGTAGTGGGTAGTTGTTTTCTGTGTCTGTGTTTTACCATACAGAACTGTTTCAGTCTCGTTCATTTCTCTTTTTGTTTTGTCATTCAGTGTTCAGTTGCATTTCATTAAAATGGACACTTACCACGCTGCACATTGGTCCGATCTTTTATACTCGTCATTAGACGAGGACGAGTACCGTTACACTACATAGCTTATTCAAGCCTGTCTCCCATTACACCACTGCCCCTTTAAGACCAAAGAAATGCTCTTTACCTGACTTGTTTTTCAAAGATGTACATGTTTTGTGCTCTCGTAGGAAGCAATCACTCTACACGCAGCTCTCGCTTTGATCTCAAAACAAGCACATCTACTCATGACCGCTCATGCTGTAAACAGTCCAGTTCAAAGTAAATTTCACAGATCCATAAATAGCAACGGTGTATTTAAGTGATAATGCCCAAGAATCTGGTGTTTGGAGGACATATTGGTTTGGCAAACTGTGCCAATATATCCTCCAAACACCAGCTTCTTTGGGATTATCACTTTTATACAATGGGTTACCAACATATTCAAATAATGATTTACATATTTTCATTAAAAATGTTATTTTGATGAATTTATTCATACTATTTCATCCTTCCACAAGATATAGTCCCGAAAACAAATGTAGGGTTGCTACCCAAGCCGGCTGGTCGTTTGTTCTATTGGTTCGGTTGCCAGAGACGTGACCCAGTCGTTCAGTATTTTAGTTCTGTATCTATGGACGCGACTCGGTCGTTTGTTCTAAATGTTCCATTGTCATACTGGCTGGCAACGTTCTTATCCCTTGATTGCTAGCTAGCCAACTACGGCTAACATACAGTCATGTCAAACAGTGCAGACAGAATAACAAAAGTAACTGCATTCGTTTAAGCTGTTTTCTAGAGACATTTATTTGGATGCATCCATAACAATGAGCTAATGAGGCACGATTTCACCTGGCATAGAAAATTCATTAGGGCACTGTATATATCCATAAAAATGATGCCAGCTGATTCATGATTTCGACTGGCTGAGAAACGCTGCCTGCCTGTCTCGTCCCGACTCCCGAACCCTACACGTTCATTACTATGTGACAGTTGGAGATCGAATGGTCAATATACCACAGCTAAAGGCTGTTCTTAAGCACGATGCATCGTGGAGTGCCTGGACACAGCCCTTGGCCGTGGTATATTGACCATATACCACAAACCCCCGAGGTGCCTTATTGCTATTATAAACTGGTTACCAACATAATTAGAGCAGTAAAAATAAACGTTTTGTCATACCCGTGGTATACGGTCTGATATACCATGGCTGTCAGTCAATCAGCATTCAGGGCTCGAACCAACCAGTTTAAAATTGCATATAGGCCTACTTCAGCTCTGATTGTTTTTACCGCACCGGTCTGTGTAGATTACGGGCTGAGTCGTGCGTGTCAATGCAATAGAATCCTAGTTTTGTTTCAGTATGATGCATTGAAAGTGGCTAATAATTGCGTTGATTCGATCACAATTGCCACAGTAAACGGAAACGTTGGTAGTGTTAACTAAATAAAAATTAAATCTCGTGACTCTCTCCATGGGTTGATACTCTATTTATTCTGCGCGGCAGTCCCGGGGGAGCTGCGCGGCAGTCTCTGGGCTATATGGAAGGCCAAGAGTTTCAAATCGTCTCAAAAAATTATCATTTTTCAAATGTTATTTTTTGTAAACATGATTTTTTCACCTGTCCAGTGTGTGTGTTTGCAGGTGATTTGAACGCCTGTTATGGTAATTTTTTACATGCGTTCATTACACCTGTTCAGTGTACATTTACAGGTGATTCGAACGTTTGAATATTGTACTTTCAGACACATGAAATTGTGCCACTGCACACGTTCTGAACGCCTGTGTAGTAACAGGTACATTTCATGCGTCTGAAAGTACCTCATTGTAGCCCCTCTCACATACATTTCTGTGAGTTTGACTTTGTTTGACTTCCAGCCTGTTGCGATGAATCGCTTACTCAGGGAGAGAGGAGATGTTTCTAAATATGGTTGGTGAGAAAATGGAGGAAGAAATTAAAACAACTATTTCCACAGCATTACAACTACAAAGCTGACACTGGCTAGATAGCTTATTTTCATTGAAATAGCATGGCTAGTTAGCTAGCTAGCAATATACTTCTGTTAGCCTGTAACTAATGGTTGTTATGTTGTGGATCAGAYCAATAGTTCTTTGTACTTGTCATTTGGTTGAGACTATCTTTATTTTGGAAAATAATTGTTGACTTTGTGTATATTTGTTGTGTAATTCGTTGGCTTGGCTAGTTAGCAAGCTGAGATTTATTTGCTCAACTTGGCTAACTTAGCTATAATGCACGACACTACGCGGAGTTCCTGGATACAGCCCTTAGCCNTGGCTAGTTAGCAAGCTGAGATTTATTTGCTCAACTTGGCTAACTTAGCTATAATGCACGACACTACGCGGAGTTCCTGGATACAGCCCTTAGCCGTGGTGTATTGGCCATATTTTATTTTATTTTATTTAAACTTCATTTAACTAGGCAAGTCAGTTAAGAACAAATTCTTATTTATAATGATGGCCTACCAAAAGGCAAAAGGCCTCCTGTGGGGAATATAGGACAAAAACACACATCACAACAAGAGAAACAACACAACACTACATAAAGAGAGACCTAAGACAACAACAAAGGTCAAGAAGGTAGCGACAACAATACATCACGCAAAGCAGCCACAACTGTCAGTAAGAGTGTCCATGATTGAGTCTTTGAATGAAGAGATTGAGATAAAACTGTCCAGTTTGAGTGTTTGTTGCAGCTCGTTCCAGTCGCTAGCTGCAGGGAACTGAAAAGAGGAGCTGCAGTAGATAGGGCTGCAGTAGATATCTCAGATAGGGGGTAGTGAGGCCTAAGAGGGTTTTATAAATAAGCATCAACCAGTGTGTCTTGTGAAGGGTATACAGAGATGACCAGTTTACAGATGAGTATAGAGTGCAGTGATGTGTCCTATAAGGAGCATTGGTGGCAAATGTGATGGCCGAATGGTAAAGAACATCTAGCCGCTCGAGAGCACCCTTACCTGCCGATCTATAAATTATGTCTCCATAATCTAGCATGGTAGGATTGTCATCTGAATCAGGGTTAGTTTGGCTGCTGGGGTGAAAGAGGGGCGATTACGATAGAGGAAACGAAGTCTAGATTTAACTTTAGCCTGCAGCTTGTGCTGAGAGAAGGACAGTGCACTGTCTAGCCATACTACCAAGTACTTGTATGAGGTGAATACCTAAAGCTCTAAACCCTCAGAGGTAGTAATAACACCTGTGGGAAGAGGGGCATTCTTCTTACCAAACAACATGACCTTTGTTTTGGAGGTGTTCAGAACAAGGTTAAGGGTAGAGAAAGTTTGTTGGACACTAAGAAAGCTTTGTTTTAGAGCATTTAACACAAACTCTGGGGAGGGACCAGCTGAGTATAAGACTGTATCATCTGTATATAAATGGATGAGAGAGCTTCCTACTGCCTGAGCTATGTTGTTGATGTAAATTGAGAAGAGCGTGGGGCCTAGGATTGAGCCTTGAGGTACTCCCTTGGTGACAGGCAGTGGCTGAGACAGCAGATTTTCTGACTTTATACACTGCACTCTTTGAGAGAGGTTGGCCAAAGACCCAGGCCAAACCAATCCAAAGACCCCTAAGAGACACCAATACTCCTTAGCCGGCCCACAAGATTGGAATGGTCTACCGTATCAAAAGCTTTGGCCAAGTCAATAAAAATAGCAGCACAATATTGCTTAGAATCAAGGGCAATGGTGACATCATTGAGGACCTTTAAGGTTGCAGTGACACATCCATAACCTGAGCGGAAACCAGATTGCATACCCGAGAAAATACTATAGACATCAATAAAGCCAGTCAGTTGATTATAGACAAGTTTTTCCAACACTTTTGATAAACGGGGCAAAATACCGTATACTACAAATCCCCAAGGTGCCTTATTGATATTAAAAACTGGTTAGCAACAGTAAACAAGTAATATTGACTCATACCCGTGGTATACGGTCTGATATACCATGCCTTGCTTACTTGCTATCTGTCTCATGTTGTACCGATCATCAACAAGAACAAGACTGAATTCTGTTGAATTGTCTGGTCTAAATTCTTGTTAGGAAGATGTTGCTGTTCATGTTTGACTGATGATGTTCACAGGAATCTCCAAATGCTATGTTGAACAAGCACCACGCATGAAGGAGGAGGAGGAAAACGGGCAGCTTCTTTCACCAAGTCATACAATGTTTGCTTCATGAACAACTGTTACATCAGAAATAAATACATCAATATTTTAGTTTATTCTGTTTCTAATGTTTTTTATGCCTGATGTGAGTAATTTTGTATTGTTTTGAAACATTTATTAAATATGTATTCAGTCAAAACMCACTTATTAATTTATGTTTMCTAAAATAATGTATGTTTTGTGCTGTTACTTTTTACATACTGAAACAGTCTCATTATTTTTTAGCTAGACTATGGTCGGGGAAATGTCTACTGTAAAGGTCTACTACCATTTTTTAAATGTTGTAGATGAATGAAATTAGCACCTTTTTTTAATAGTTTGTTGCTACTGTCTGGTGAGGAAGTGGGCAATATGGAATACATTGGAGGAGGAAGGGAGAATTCATGAGAAACCAGAACTTGCACCCTGGTCCTTTCCTCCGCTGCCTCCTTTTTTATAAATCCCTTTTTAGAAAACATTTTAATCCAGCCTTTGTGGTTTGGAAAGTACAGTGACTATTTTTGCTTTAATTTATTTATCAAACAAATGGTGTTTTGGAGAAGTAGATACTTTTCTCAAAACAATCCCATCTGGTGGATGGAAAGTGTCATCATTTTTTCCCCCACATGGACTTAGAGTTTGATACTTCAGACAAAGAAAAATGATGGATAGCTAATTAAAATGAAGAAAAAAAAATTGGTGCTTTTTTTCAATACATAAATGCTTAAATTCTACCAAATAAGTTGTTTTCGGCAATTATCCAAAAACAACCACAAAAACGCCATTACTTACCCATTAGGCTGAACAGGTATAATAAACTTGTGTAAAAATTACCATAACAAGCGTTCTAGTCCCCGGTAAATGCACTCTAGACAGGTGTAAAGACCACGTGAACAAAAAATGCCATTTGACACTTGGAAAAAGCAAGTGCAAAATGATCATAACAAGTGTACAAATCACGTGTAAACACACACTGGACAAGTGAAAAAAACACGTTTGCAAAAATGACATTTGACACTTGAAAAAAGTAAGTGAAAAATTATAATTACATTTCATACAAAGGTCAGTCAGGTGGGCAATTTCTTATAAGACTCCAGAAGTGGAATGAAAATCTGACCTTGAATTATAGGCTACGCAATTCGCATCCAATCAAATACTTTCTGTATCTTCCTTGGTGTGGAAAGTTGCTTCGACCTGTAATATTCATTTAAAATCTCTATATCATTTCCACTAGGCATGTACGTCAGTTCAACGTCTTGTTTTGATTTACATTTGGTTAGTTGTCAACTAAGGTCAATTCAACGTGTAATCAACAACAAAAAATTATCATGTCATTGGATTTAGCTCTCAAAACTGGGTGAAAAAAAAAATGAAATGCCCTTATGATGATGACTTTTTTGCAAATCCAATTTGATTCAACGTGAAATTGAATTACGTGGAAACAACGTTGATTTACACCGCTTTTGCCCAGTGGGTTGTGTGGGGAGCACGAATTTGTTCAACTCAACACTGAGCCAAAGAGAGTTAAGAGRTTTCCTACACAACAGTAGGCTACTCATCTCAGAGAAGATGATGCTCTTTGCTGATTGGCCCATCTCCGTTTCCACCCGCTGGTGCTACTTACAGGAGCTGGAGCTGACTGTCACTGTTCACTGTAGAGAGCACAGTCAGCACTCCGGCGATTTGCTACCTGTTTCAGAAAGACGCACGAGTGCGCTTTACCTCTCCAGGCACAGCCAAATGGACCCGGCGGACTWGACGTGKTRARATGTAAAAGGCACCTAAAGAAATRAGCAATGTCTTACAGTTGCATTATSCGCTGCCYCAGGTTATTACTTCTGTGTTTTTTGAGGAGGTAACAGAGGAGGATATTGCATGCCAACATGGATTGCCTTTTTCTTTTGATATGGACTTTGCCTATCCCACTTGTCAGCTGCACATCAGTGAAGATTTTATCCACTCTGTGGTTCTGGAACACATTGAAGGCAGGTGACAACTGTTTAATCAGATATACTTTTAAATTGCAGTAGGCTGCCTGTTACAGTACACTGTTGCGCATGTTGTGCCATTAACTTGTTCCTACCTGTCGTTTTGCAGACGCTGCATATCTACTGCTCACATTCCATTTACTCTGTTTCGTCCACTTTTGCCAGTGACACCAGTGGACTGAATCACGGTTCGTATTTTGCACGGGCCGGTTGTTTACTTCTCTCCATAACTGATAAGAAAATGTTTACTAACAGCATTGTAGTCTGCAACAGCCTGTAACTTTTACAATCCTTTAGAATGAAACAATAACATAGCTACTGTTCAGAAATAATAAAACGCATTACTTGTATTTGGTGTGTCATGTTTATCGATGAGTCGCCAGTTAAAGCGCTCATGGTGTCTTGCGCGCATACTGCCTCTCATCTTCTTGGCTGGTTAACTTTAGCCACGCGCGTTATGCCGGTGAAGGAATTCCCTGCAGAAGCGGCAGTTTCCTCCTTGAGCAGCCGGATACAGGGCGAGTCTAGTTTAGATGATTTACATTCTTTGATTTACCAGTGAGAGTGGATGTGACTGTAAAAAACGATCTGGATTTGTTTCTGGGCGTTCCTATTAGGCCTACGTGGCGTCTGATACTGTTCCTAAATAATGGGTGTCTTCGTGTTCTTATTGAATAAATGTTTATTATATTGATATTGGCTATGATAGTGGAATAAAGTTTATGACTTTTGGATCTGAAACATGATTTGATGATGTCTAATACTCCCCTCATAAATCAGTTAAATATTATGACACTGTTTGACCAATTATACTGTGATCAGTATAATTAGACTAGAGGGAATTGAGATTTGTGCAAATGCTTTGTGCAAATAAGATGAACCCATTGGATGTGGGTTTGGTAAGTGACCGTCTCTGTCGTTCTCCTCCAGATTACGTGTTTGTGACGCCAATTGAGGTGGATGCTCAGGGTGGGTATGTGTCTCACGATATGCTGCGGCGAGGCCGGCATAAGAGGTCCCTGCCGTCCATGGGGGGCCCTGTACACTACAGACTATCTGCCTTCGGGTGGGACATGCACCTGGACTTACAGCCTTCCATGGTAGTGGCAGAGGGCTTCACAGTACAGGTACTGGGGACAGAGGGCATCACCACATTGGCGCAGGAGCCAGCCCATCAGGACTGCTTGTATCAGGGATTTATACACAACCTCACAGCTTCCTCTGCAGCCATATCTACATGTTCTGGCTTGGTAAGTGTCCCCTTGAGTCGTTACACTTTATCCTGTGTTAGGAAACATACACTTGTTTTATTCTTGTGATTTGTCATGGATTACATCTTGTGTCAAACCACCTTTATAATATGCAATGTAAGCAATGAAAGAGAAAAAGAGTGTGTTTGTGAGGGGTGGGGGGTGGGGTGGAGAAGAGATCGTTCTGTTTTTTAAATTGCTGGCCTTAGTGCCTCTCTCACTATTTCCTCCCTCAGGTTGGACACGCAGATCACATGTCCCACCCCGGACACTAGGCCTCCATAAAACATGCCTTTATTTTTGCCAATACCCTCTACCTCCTCTGCTGCCTGCTATTTTGTCCCTTGTTTGCCCTGCTTCCCATTTCCCTTGTTCAGTGCAATTAAACCCAGGGTGAAGTTTCAGCCGCTTGGCTGGCAGTGCTAGTCTTTGTATTGTCCCTTTCGTTAGTAGTAGCTTCTCCACAATAAAACAGCAGTGACCCATTCTTTTAAAACTGTGCAAGGACACAATGTAATTTGGGAGCAGTTGCATTTGAATAGACTGGAAGGACTCTTTGATCTGTTTTCCCCACCCCATTTTCTTTTTTCCCCCCAAGGATGACCTGATGGCCATCAGAAATTCACTTAGTCCACCGTTTCTTAAAATGTGCTTCTACTTTTAGATTTCAGACGGAAAGGAGGGAGAGCCACATTAAAATACCTACTTTTACACTAGTACATTAAAACTGAAAAAAGGGGAAGATCGAAAAAAATGCACCGGAAAGATTTGTCTGTTACACTGAAAGAGTGCATAGCCTGGAGGAGTTTAACCCCACATGTCATCTCCCTTTCACGAGGAGCTTTGGATTAAGTACAAATGAGGACCCATTCATCCCCCGTTGATCCTCAGCAGCTTCTTTTGCCTGGAAACAGAGGATAACTGGCAGCCTGGTTGGGTGAGAGCTTGATTTTTTTTGTGCAAGAAGAAGAATGTTGATTCTGAGTTTGGAGTGGCGCTCCTAGGGAGGATGGTTGCTCTCTCTATGGGCCTATGGAGGCCCTCTCTGTGGTAGTGTACAGTAGGTCCCCACTGCTGGCATACAGACAGACAGGCTCACGGTCAGTCAGTCTGCCCACGCTGGTTCTCTTAACTACTGTTTGACAGCATCATGCCCCTAGCAGATGGAGGGGGACTCTGTTTTTAAATCAAGAACAGGCAGACTCTGTATTAAGACCGGGGATAGGGGATTTGCTTAGTAAATCCTGAATAATTTAACATGGTGTTTTTAATTGCATTCCTCATGAGAAGGACATGTACTTCCTTTGTGTGTCAATAGTATTTTCTCTTTTTTTCTTTTCTGCTGACCTCAAATGACTTAAAGACACCAGTTTTTTTTAAACTAGTACAGCTATTGCTGGTTGCACACAGGAGTTCTCTGCCTGCATTCTCTGGTACCAGAGATCACYGTGGGTGACCTCAGTCACTCTCTCTTTCAGGGTCGTGCTGGTCTCAGTTCCTCTGTAGTGCAAGTTCAAAGCTGCTGTCCTATTCCTCTGTGAATGCAGGGAGAGATAAATTAGAGCTCTGGTGTCCTCCTCAGGCCACCGCTCCGTACACTGGGTGACAGAGCCAGCCCTTCCTCATAAGGAACAGTCCCCAAGAGCTGAACTGAACTCGACAAGAACTCTTCCAGCCCACGACCAGTAGGCTTGGATGCACTCTCTGAGACCTTCCTTAATATGTCATTTATTATCTTATTGGACGGCGGGAGCATTGGTGTGTGGACCAGCTATATTGTTTGGCTGTTGAGCCATTAGATTGCCCCTTCYGCGGATTCCGTCTCTCTGGCTAAGCGTGTCCGACCATGACAAACTCGACCATGACCTTTCCCAAGCCCCCTCTTCCACGTTAGGATGCGTGTCTCTCTAGTCTATACAGCTACAGCCACACCTTTTAAAGTTGAAGTGTTAGCTGAGAAAACGACGAAACGCGTTTCTAATAAGACTTCAAGTTCGTCTTGGGCGCATGTTTTATGTGGTTGAAATAGTCTGCTTGCATAACAGCGTCAAAGATAACACATTACACGCACATTCACGTTTWCTCAAGAGATGCTGAAAGAAAGAAATCCGATTTCACCACTCCTGTTGCCGAGACAAAATGAACATTTGTTGTATAATTTTACAGCAAGAAATGCGTAATTCTGCAAGAGTTAATATTATATTACTCTACATGTGAGAGGTTATAGGCCTACAGTCAGTGTCCATATTTCAGGTAATATTCCATTTAACCCATATGATCTTAAATTAGGAATATTCTGTTTATTTACAGATACAGGGATACTCYTGAGCGGGTGCATGTAAACAGCTTATCCCGAGTAAGACCAAAACCGGGATATGAGCCACCATCCGGAATYCTGTGCTCATGTAAATGTGGTCACTGTGTGACATCTCTCCTTTCAGTGTTTCCTATTGAAGCAGGTCACTTTCTCTTCGGTAACCACATATGTTCTGAGAACACGGTTTTGTTGTTCTTTGTTTTAGAAATTAGCCTGAGAGGTCTAGGTGTATTATTTTCCCACAACCCCTGTGGAGTTGTAGACCTGTTCTAATTAGGGGGGTAATTGAGTCTGTTTGGATGTGTACTAGGGGTCTTTTTAATGACCCCCAGGTACCAGGGGATGAGTGTGAAAACAAACCTCCCCCTTTTCCCTTTCTTTCTCTCATTCCCCAGCTTGTTGCTCTCAGACACCTCAAAGCAAGTTGTTTATTTTGCTTAGTGCCTTATTGTTGTCGTTGACACCCTAGCGTGTGGAGTACCACTCAGGGACAGTTGTGATATCCATTATAACAATGAACTGAGGAACGGAAACATATCAGCAGACATGCACATTTGTCTGTCTCGACGAGGTGTAAGTCGCAGGACGTTCCGCTGTGTGAAAAAAAGACAGTCATTCCCTTCCCGTGGTGTGGTATTGGTCATATAACCGGTTTATTGGGATTATTATAGTCCTGCATATATTACAAAACATGAGTCGTAGGTGATGTGGTGGCCATAAATGATTGTCCTGGAGTGAACTTTTCTTTGGAGAGTATCATATTTAAATGTTGTGGACAGGCCTGAAATATACAAGATGGCTGCAGATCAGTTCTTTCTCAGCACCTCATATGACCTACTGTAAACCACAACTCTCTCTGCTCAGTGTCCCATGGGCTCCGTCTCCCCACAATGGGCTCCATATGGATGCAGGACATACAGGGAGTAGGGCTGAGCCTGATACATGATGAGGGATTCTCAGGTAGGGCTTTGGGTATTTGTACTTGTCCATTTTCATAAGAGGACTGGACAAATTGGAACGTCTGTTGGGCCTCTGTAGTTACAATGGCTCCCTCGTCCCTCTCATAACTCATAGGCTGTTATGCCACATACGACGTGAGCCGGTCGTGTTGTGAGCGCTGCAGAGGGCGATTCCCTGGTGGTCTCTGTGGTGACAGTGATGTAGTGCCCACCGCTAGATGCCAGTAGGAGAGGGAGCCAGGGCCTCGCCATTCTGCTCTTGTCACAGGCATTGTGCTCGGGTTTTGTCATGCAAGACGAATGAGGAGCGTTGAAGTGGTCGTCACTTCACAAAGCAGAATCCATACATATTCCTCGACCCGTCTGTGTCAGCACAGTAGATGCAGTACAGCTTTTGTTAGACAATATGTTATTTTCCAACAACGGTTCTGGCTTGTTGTGAGATGAGGATAGTGTTTTGACCGGTGTGGCTGCTTTAGGGAACATTTGTGCACAAACATGGTTGCAGAACAAATCAAATCAATGTTTATTGGTTGCGTACACAGATTTTGCAGCTGTTATCACAGGTGCAGCTAAATGCTGGTGTTTCTAGCTCCAACAGTGCAATACGATGCAATACAAGATAATACACACATAATCCAAAAAGTAAAAATAAAGAAATTAAGAAATGTCATAACGAATCTAAATAACAACCCAAATAGCACTGTAACAGTAATCCAAGTGCAATCTCTACGTATCTACACTGGATGAATTTACACAAGATATTCTAGGAATTACATGTACAGTTGTAGATATACTAGAGTGAGCTATGTCAAGAATCCAGWATATAAAAAAATATGCGGTGTGTATAAACAGTGTAAATAAAATGAAATGTACAGTTTTAAAAATATTAGAATGAGAGAATAAATTATTGAAATACACAGTACAAAACCCAATAGCAAAATGGACAGAATTGCAGGAAATTAGCTTCCGGACCTGAGTCCAGAAACTAAATAATATATATGTATGTGAATGGTGTGTATTGACAGTATATGAATAGAAAAGGTGTGTATAGCAGTCAATTTWAAAAAAMTATACTTTTTTAACCTTTATTTTATCAGGGAGTTATACTGAGACCACGGCCTCTTTTACAGAAATTACAGAAAATACAAAATGCAAGCAGAAAGAAAATGCACATTCATCCATAATAAGGTCCCCAATCAGCTTCCCAACTTGGCCACCTGCAGAGTCGTCATCCACTGTCAGAGGAAGTTGCTTGGTCCCAACTGGTCTGACAGGAAAATGAGTTGAACCTTGCCCATTCGATTCAGCTGATAAGGGGGCTGTATAACATCATTAGCCTTGGTGTTTCCAGGCCCACCTCTGCTTTATTTGGAGAACAAGGGCTGCTCAGTGGGTGTCTATGCTCTTTAAAGGCAATTAGTGACGCCACACACTCTGTGGAATGCTCTATGCTAACGCTGAGGCAAACTCAAATCATTATGGGCCAGGTCGAATGATAGACATGGAGACATAGACCGCTCACACAGAAGTGGGCTGTATTTTGGACTGATAATGGCCTGTATCCTTTTACCATAGCTGACAGAAGCTGAGTGATGTGGATGCTCTGGTCTGCTTTCGCCGACACTGTGGTCACATGTAACGCTGAGCTGGAGTGCAGATATGTTTTAGAGCTTTATAATCACTGGCTTTGGGTTTCTCACACATCTCTCCCAGTCTTTAACGGCATGTAAGCACTTTAAAATATAATGTCATGGTTGGGAGCCTTAAAAGCAGCTACAGTTTACACAAAGACAAGCTAATTACGTTTCCCCCCGCGYCAGATCCTAAGGAACGAGCTATAAATTGTGTCCCGTACTTACACTGAAAACATGCATGGTCGAAATGTGTAAAGTTACAGTATGTAGTCACAGGCCTCGGAAAACCACATGAAAGCAAACGCAAAGTCATGTCGTAATAGCTTCCATAGGGAAGTCCTCAGACCATCGGTGTATTAGCTAACTCCCAACATGTAGACTGTTGGGTTTGGAAAACTGTCAACTCAGAGTAACCATGTGCATGTTATCCTGTGATCTGAGAATGGTGGTGGTGGGGAGAGTCGTCTGATGTCTGCAGGTCTGAGGAGAAATAGACTGGCGTTTAACAGAGGACATCTCCCTCTAATCTGTGTAACTCTTACAAGTGTACATTTAAGGAGATCACTAGAGGTCTGCCACATCAATATGCCAGCTTTCCCTGAAGTCTGAGGACCTGGTGTCTCTCTACTCCCTGTGAAATTCAATACATATCAAGTACTTTTCAGATGATATATGTTGTCATGAATAACATCCATCTAACAGCATGTTACTATACATAGCAAAACATGTATTACATGTATTGCCAGAAAAAATACAGTACATTGAGGTATTAGTATCTGATATGACTGATATTTTATTGCTACGAGTATGTTTATGTTTTCTTTGCATGTTGTCCCTTCAGTGTTGTACTTTTACATTTCATCTTACAGTTCTACTAGTCTTCGCAGGACTCTCACATACATTTCAGGCAGAACAAGAAAGGAGARGCACCACATCTCGACAGATGGAATCAATTTCCTCCCATTATCAAGCATACTGCTAACTGCTGGAAGATGTTATTAGATATTTTATAGTAAAGTGTGGTATGTTTCTGAGACAAATGGAATACATGTGTGATAATTGAGTGTGAGGTGGTTGGCAGACAATGGGAAGCGCTAGCTAGCTAACAGTGGATTTGCTCCAGGGTGTTTGTTAACYTTTGTTGTGGGTTAAAGGGGGGAGGCACATTACAACAGGAAGTGGCTAGCGAGATTCCAGGCTAATCTGCTAACAGACTGTACACAGATAGAGGTTAGAACCTGGAAGAGGTTCGTTGTCTCCTCCATCTTTGTCTCTTTTACAGTTTCAGTCTGTGTGAGTAATTCTGTCGCTGACAGATTTGTTAATGCCACAAGCTTAGTTCAGGGTAGCTTTACAAAACATATGCAAATGTTAAAAATGGGCTCATCTGGGATGAACTACTACTACTATCACCGCTGCAAAAATGAGCAGAAAATATAATATCTTTATTGATGTAATGCATAGCAGAGATTTATACAAATAGCATCCATATATCCATGCATAGGCCTATATTGCTTGACAGTGTGCTGTGAGTTAGTTGGTGAGATCCCTAAACTCGTCAGTTCAAAGGGCTGGAGCAGGCACTAGACTGACCAGGCTGCCAGATCTTTACAGTGCAGTGGAAAAGTGTAATGAAATGACAYTGAGGGTTGCACTCAAGTCTTGTGGCTATTAAGCCAATGGAATGGTTTCTAAATCCAGTATAGCATTGTGTATCCTCACCATGTTTGTCAGTGTCTCCCTGCTCTCTGTCCTCACACGGTCTACTCCTAGATTATGGCCTGTGTCGGGGGCTAGCTAAGGCTGGTTCATAGGGAGGGGTCCTGGCTGTTCTGGCTGCCCAGCTGTGCTGAAGACGTCCCGTACGGTTATTCTCTCTCTGTCTGAACACAGTGTTTTAAGGCCTGTGGGGCTCTGCCGAAGTCACGTTAGAGAACGAGGAGGAAAATGTGACACAGGAAGGCAAGGCACACAAGGTACCCTGAGGCTAGGCCAAAATAGACGTCACTGCATTTAGTGTAAACCCCCTTTTGATTGAAACCCATCAGTCGGAAAGAGAAATCACTCTGCCTCAACAAAGCACTGGAGCAACACAGAGAACGAGGCTGACAGACATCGACGGACGCCCGAAGCCATTACTGCCCATTACTATCATGGGAGAAACAGAACCAAGTTTGACAAGAGCCCCTGGGTCACACACAGGGCCTTTTGATCCTCATCGGGGGAGGAACGAGCGATACGAGGTGGTTTGGTGGTTCTGTCAGGTCCTGGGGGAAGAGAGATGGATGGGATTATGGTGGACTTGGCCTCCCCAGAGTGCCCCCGTTGTCCCCCTGTCCTGTCCCAGGAGGTGGGAGTCTGGGAGCGGATGCCTGTGCATGGTGGCAGTCTGCCATGGCCCGCCACTGTTTTCACAACAAGAGCTTCTGCATGGCTTCCCCTTTGTGCGCCTATGTTTACTTTGCCACCTGCTAGTCTGGGGAAATGTGGATCAGGAGGGTGAAGGGGGAGGTGGATGTCACACATAAAGAATGGACAGGGGTCATGGGGTGTGAGTGGTTTGGGGGGTGTGGATGACAATGCACAGCTATTTGGGCTGGATTTGGAGAGTAGGAGGTGAGATTAGATGGCATTCCATGGCCAGACAGAATGTGTGAGGMTCAGCYCTCTAGTSAWCGATCTCAGACATGGTCAGAGAGTGGAATGAACTGCTTAACTTGGTCATCAAATGGGAGAAAGGACAGAGGTTTGGGGAAACCAAACAAAAATGAAATGGCTGGATTCACCTTTCTTCACTCAGTTCTTTCTCTGTCTCATGAAATCACATCATCACATAAACGAGTGACTAGGTAATACATAATAATATAGTAGTGCTGACCAAAAGAAAATAGATATTTTTTCCCTAGTCTGCCAATGCTTACAGAGTCCATTTCACCATTATTCCTCTGTAACTCACTGTGGACGAGGCCAGGTGGATACATCCTGCTCCCCAGCGCTGTCTAACGCTCTCTTACCCTGCTGACATGAACATCCACYGTAGTGAACGGATGGTCTGTCAGAGGCCAGGGTGTTTATCAGCCTGTCTGTCTGGTAGCTCTGCCAGGCGGAAATAAACCAAACCCCTGCCTCTTCATTCTACAGCAACATGACACATTTCACGGACTGCGATAAATGCACGCTCAGCTAGCACAGCAGAGCAAACTCTTCCAGAACGTCTTGGATGCGGTCGTTGCTGGCAGATTAATGTTAACTGTGTTCTTGTCTTATATTGCAAACCTTAAACTGGAGTGCTGTTGCAAATTGCTCAACTTTAACTCATTCAAAACTACACTGAACAAAAATATAAACGCAACATGTAAAGTGTTGGTCCCATGTTTCATGAGCTGAAATGAAAGTTCCCAGAAATGTTCATATATGCACAAAAACCTTATTTCTCTCAAATGTTGTGCGCAAATGTGTTAACATCCTTGTCAGTGAGCATTTCTCCTTTGCCAAGATAATCCATACACCTGACAGGTATGGAATATAAAGACGCTGATTATTGAACAGCATGATCATTACACAGGTGCACCTTGTGCTGGGGACAATAAAAGAACACTCTAAAATGTGCAGTTTTGTCACACAACACAATGCCACAGTTGTCGCAAGTTTTGAGGGAGCGTGCATTTGACATGCATTGTGCATTTGACATGCAGGAATGTCTTCCAGAGCTGTTGCCAGGTAATTTAATGTTAATTTCTCTTCCTTAAGCCGCCTCCAACGGCATCTTAGAGAATTTGTCAGTACGTCCAATTGGCCTCACAACCGCAGACCACATGTATGTTGTCGTGTGGACTAGCGGTTTGGTGATGTCAACGTGGGGTTATGATATGGGCAGGCAATAGCTACGGACCTCAAACACAATTGTATTTTATTGATGTCATATTGAATACACAGAGATACCGTGACGAGATCTTGAGGCCCATTGTCGTCCCATTCGTCCGCCACCYTCACCTCGTATTTCAGCATGGTAATGCACGGCCCCATGTTGGATCTGTACACAATTCCTGGAAGCTGAAAATGTCCCTGTTCTTCCTTGGCCTGCATACTCACCAGACATAATCAACAATTGAGCATGTTTGGGATGCTCTGGATCGACATGTATGACAGCGTGTTCCAGTTCCCGCCAATATCCAGCAACTTTGCACAGCCATTGAAGAGGAGTGGGACAACATTCCACAGGCCACAATCAACAGGCTGATCAATATGCAAAAGAGATGTGTCGCACTGCAGGAGGCAAACGGTGGTCACACCAGATACTGACTGGTTTTCTGATCCATCCCTCTAGCTTTTTTTATGGTATCTGTGACCAACAGATGTACTGTATATCTGTATTCCCAGTCATGTGAAATCCATAGATTAGAGCCTAATGATTTTATTTCAATTCACTGATTTCCTTATATGTATCAGATCTCAGGATAAGACAAAGGAAAACAGAAAACAACAATGTAAAAAAAACAAAGGACATCAAGGACAACTTCAAGCGGGGGGGAAAGTTTGCGGGACTCACGAGTTGACAGCCATACCCTCTGCCCGGGACAATACCAGGGAGCCATGGTCCGGTGGCGGTCTGCTTGTCGTCGATACCTGGAGGTGGTCTTGAGAAGAGTCTACCGGGCTCTCTTCCAGGTACGGCAACAGCGGCGGACAAACATCTGGGCCGAGGGTTTGCCGACCTCTTCCTCTTGTTCCAGGAAGAGTGGGGGCTGATAACCCAGGGAACACTTGAAAGGCGAGAGCCCAGTGGCAGAGCAGTGGAGGGTGTTGCGGGTGTATTCAACCCACACGAGTTGCTGGCTACAGGTGATGGGGTTTGGCGGAGACAAGGCAGTGAAGAGTCGTCTCCAGTTCTTGATTGGCTCGCTCTGACTGGCCGTTGGACTGCGGGTGGATACCGGAGGACAGGCTGGCCGACGACCCAATGAGCGTGCAGAACGCTTTCCAGAACCAGGACGAGAACTGAGGGCCCCCACCGGAGACCATGTCCACCGGGAGTCCATGGATACAGAAGACATGCTGAACCATGAGCTGGGTCAATCTCTTCGGCATAGGGTAGCTTGAGGAGAGGAAGGAAGTTMGTGGCTTTGGAAAACCGGTCCACTACTGTCATGATGGTGGTGTTGCCATCAGATGGGGMAAGACCTGTGATGAGGTCCAGGGATATTTGAGACCAGGGACAGTGAAGGGACAGAAAGTGGTTGAAGAAAACCACCCGGAGCTTGCCGAGGAGTCTTGTTCTGCGCACAGACCGTGCAGGCGGCAACGAACGCAGAGACGTCCGGGATCATGGAAGGCCACCAAAAGTGTTGCCACACAAAGGCCAGGGTCCGACGGGAACCGGGGTGGCAGGCAAGCCTGGAGGAGTGGGCCCACTCCAGGACCGAGGAGTGGACAGCGTCAGGCACAAACATCCGGTTATCTGCCCCCCCCCCCCCCCGGGGTTCGGCTGGGAACGCTGTGCCTCACGGACCTGCTTCCTTATTTTCCAGCCGAGTACCGTGGCCAGACACGAGGTGGAAGGATGGTCTCAGGGTCCGAGGGTGTAGCCGCAGGGCTATATAGGCCTGACAGCGTATCCAGCTTGATGTTCTTGGATCCTGGTCAGTAGGAGAGGGAGAGGTTTAACCGGGTGAAAAGCAGGGACCACCCAGCTTGCCTGGAATTGAGACGCATGGCGTTGCGGAGACATTCCAGGTTGTTGTTGTCTGTCCACACAATGAACAGATGTTCCCGCCCCCTCCAACCAGTGTTTCTACCCCTCCAACGCCAGGGATGTAACTTGAGGTCCAGGGCAGAATGCTGGGACAGYACAGCCCCACTCCGACATCCGAAGCATCGGCCTCCACTGCGAACTGACGGGATGGGTCAGGATGAACCAATATGGAAGCAGTGGTGAAGCGGTGCTTGAGTTCCCAGCTGGGGACCATGTGAATGGAACCTTGGGAGAGGTGAGTGCAGACAGGGGGGAAGCCAGTCATACGGTCGATCCCYRAGTCATAGGGTCGGTGTGGAGGAAGTGAAGTGGCCCGGGCCTTACTGAAAACCTCCCGGAGGTCCTGGTGCTCGGGATATGCAGGAATGGCGGAGAAGTCTAGGGCAACTTCCAAGCCCACAGGAAGACATCCCGGGGCAGGCTGCGCTGACTTCAGACAATGGGCGTGGCAGAACGGGCTCCAGCCCATAATGGCACCAGCAGTCCAGTCTATGATGGGATTGTGTCTTTGGAGCCAAGAGAATCCCAATACCACAGGAACCTGAGTAGACTTAATCAGCATAAATTGGATTGCCTCGCTGTGGTTCCCTAGGTTGATGGGAGTGGTATTGTGAGTGACCCGGGCCAATAGAGCGCACSTCCAGCGTTCTAACGTCCATGGGAATGGAGAAGGGCTGAGTGGGTATACCCAGCTCGGCTGCCAGGTTAGTGTCCATAAAACTCWCATCGGCCCCAGAGTTGATGAGTACCCGAAGAGATTTCGACTGGTTCCCCCACAGCAGGATGGCATGGAAAGGGGTGTGAGTAAGGGGAGAGGAAAAGTTACCCGTAGGGCCCACCAGAGTACTCACCCCTTCTTGATGAGCCTGGGTTTTTAATGGGTAGCTACGAAATGTCACGTAGCTCCACAATATAGACAGCTTTGGATGTGGAGTCGGCATAAGCGCTCAGCCGCAGTCAATCTAGCCCTGCCCAGGTGCCTGGACTCCGAAGGAGCCCTCGGTGATTCCAGAGAGAACTCGGGTGACGTCGGGTTCACTCGGACATGTAGACTTCGGGGGTCTCTGGGATTCTTCGGAGGCGAGGTGGGAATCAAAGGCGAACGAGGGCGACAGGGCACAGATTCCCTCTCCCTCCTACTTTCTCGAAGCCTCCCATCGATTTAGGTATAAATACACTGGGGAGAATTTGGAAGATCGGCAACACCTGGAGGGCGGTGAAGACAAGCACAAAGACAGGTGAAACAAATCACAGTGTGACAATACGAACTGGAACAGTAAAATCTTTGAAATTGTTGTATGTTGCATTTATATTTATTTTCAGTATAAATAAAACTGTCAGCCTGTGGTGATGTTTGAAATAATCTTTTACACCTCCATATAGTGTAATGTATAAATAAGGAATCTACAGTTGATGTATTATAAATGTTTTATTAATTGGAAAGGTGTTCTGTATCTATATGTCAAACTTTCAAAGTTTTATCATATTGCTATGGATTTCCAAATGTAGGACTTGGTGCTGAAGCAGTTGCACATGGCCCATAGACAGAAAGCTGACTAGTGAGTAAGTCAAATGCATTTTCAGAGATGTTACAGTAGCTTGGTGCCTTATGTTCTGTTCTTGATTGACCTTTGCCTAATTTATGAAAGGATATTATTACTTTTGAGTTGAACCTAAACCCCTTTCTCCCCTACCTATTGCTCCATGCAATCATCAAACTACACACACACACACACACACACCACACACACACCACCACACACACCACACACACACACAACACAACACACACACACACACACACACCACACACACACACACACACACACACACACACACACACACACACACACACACCACAGGGAACGATCTGCCTCGAAGGATGACAAAGAGACAATATTGGATCTTTTCAATCAGTTGTTGGCTTGCTGACAGGGTTCCATAGAGAGGCTATCTCATACATCGTAGCCCTCCTCTAACATGTAAAGGGAAAGTGAATGCCGCTGTGTTCGGCTCTTTTCGCTAATCAAATTGATTCAGTCCCCTCCAGTGCTAGCTCTGTCAACAGGACCATGCTGATGCTTGAAGAGTAATGGCCTCCCGCCTTAATGTGTTTTTACAGGCAGTCTCCGAGAGGTTGTCTCAACACTTTATTCCTTTCTTTGGAGTGTATTGGAATCCTTTACATGAAGAGCTGGTTTATTAAAGAACAGTTTCTGGCAGAGGTCTGTTCAAAAGGGACTTTTTCACTTTGGGTTGTTGTTTCTGTTGACCTGCAAACATTTTAGACACTACTAGTTAGGAACTTCTCTGACAACCTTTTACCAGTTACACTCTGACTGCACTATCATCTATAAAGCTGTCTTGCATCATGCTACTTTATATATTTTTCACTGTATCTGACAGCTGTATCCATGGCAACTAGCAATACTTAGGTTGTGCACAGGAGTTTTTTAATGGCCGTGTTTGAGAGGTAAACTACACTGTAACTGAAAACTGTAATTTATACAGTATTGTGGGGTATTATCAACTGTAAAATACTCAAACATTTGACTTACTTCAGATTATGGTGCATTGTGGGAAAATGTTGTGGACAAGGAAAGAATTGCTGTATTTAGAATGGTACTGTTCCTAGAATACTAGGGACGATACAAGTATCACAATACTAGTTAGTATCGTGGCAAGGAAACAAAACACGAAGCGGCTTTAACTTCTTTAGGAAAACAGCCCAAATGTTGGAAACAAACATTATGATGTCATTCAGAGTCACTTGTATTTATTTTCCAAGCTATAGCACACAATATTTTACTTACAGCAGGCTTTTAAAGGACCAACAAGTTTGGTCTGCTTCATGTTTTCACTTTTGGTTACCGTAACTTTGTAACGCCAAAAAACCTTTTGGGGTGCATAGAATTGTTGTTAATGGCTCATTAACATATTTTGAGGCGTGCCTTATAGGAGGCTATATTTGTTGCACCAATGAGTGAGAATGCTGTACAAATTTAACTCCCATGTGGTTATAGTACCCCATCAATTTAAAATGTATAGGGGACAGATTGCAGTGGCAGCAAGTGTTTTGCCATGTCCGTTTGGTCTGTTTTGCCCTGTAGTTGCCAGTTTGAAAGCCGTTATTGAGGCCTCTAGAAGGGCAAGTGATATAAAACACCAAATATGCATAAATACATATTTTTTAKAGTAAAATACTGTAAAATACAAACCCCTCCCCTCAATGAATTTCATTTATCCATTCATTCATTCTGATTACGGTAGCATTGACTTTTGTACAGTATAATACAGTCAATTCTGCAGTATTGTACTGTGTGTCATTACACAGTACTTGCTTTGATACCATATTTATATTACAGTAGGTGTACTGTAATATGAAATACATCGTTTTACTTGCCACTGAACTGCCTGTCAGTTACTGTCAAATTCACAGCAACCCCTTTACAGTGTAAAAGTTGGTGCTAGATGGTCTCTGAACCCACTACCCTTCTGGGTTAGGAATCCTGTGTTGAGGAGCAGCTGCCCCAGAATACCTCTGATACCCGGTTCTATCATCCTGACAGACAGTAAGTCACATCCCTGTGGGAGCCTGACCTATGGAAACACCTATGGAGACAGCACCTTGTCCCAGGGTTTCTTGTGTCTGTGTCTGGTTTGAGATGACTCCTCTCTATTTTTATGTCCTTTCAGGCCTTATCTAGGAACTGCTGACAGACCTCTTACTTACACCATTCCTCAACACATGACAATCTACATGACTTATTACTGATCCGACTCTCATCTTCATCCCCCATAATGAATGTTTAATGTTGAAGAATACATCTAATGCACAGGGGTATCTGTGCTCTCCAGTCAGGTCTGATCCGGATGTCTGATGATGAGTACTTCATCGCCCCCTTGCCCCAGCACCTAGCTGCAGAACACAACTACAGCTCCCCGAGTGGACACCACCCACACGTGGTCTACAAACGCTCGGCTGAACACAAAGTCCATGGTGGCCAGGGATCTATCCACAACTCGCAACCTGACAACCCATATCTACAGCACCATCACCAGCATCACCACGACTACCAGCACGGGAAGCTGCAGAGACAACACTTCTGTGGACGCCGCAAGCAATGTATGTAAGGGAACTTCCTTATTATTATGACTGCCTTTGATTGGCTCACGTGAGAAAAACACATTACAGTCACGTGGGACTGTTTGTACAGGACAGTGATAGTAGAGATGGTAGAGCGACATGCATTGTAGTTTTATCACAGAAACAGAACGATAACAGTGCAATAACAAATATAAAATAAAGGTCAAAATGTTCCACTACTGATTGTTTATGATGTAATGTGTATAATGTACTTTGAAAGAAAAAGCGCTCAGATAGTGTAGGGTATAAAGTAGCTGGCCTTTATTGAAATGAATACACGCAAGCAGCTTGAGGAGAATGACTTTGAATATTTCCTGCTCTTTCAACGCTCTGCCGGCCCCGTGCTCTTATCAGGGTAAGGTCCAGGAAAAAGGAGGAGCTGTCATTTGAGATCCTTTTCAAAGCATTTTCCCCCCTGTCTCCTCTTTCTCCTCTCTTCATATCTCTATCCCTCCCTACCTGCCCTCTATCCCTCTACCATATCTCTGCAGACACTCCCAAGCCCCCTGCTGAGGATCGTCTCGTCATGCCTGATGAGTTTGAGCTCCCAGGCAGGGCGAAGCGATCACCCATCACATCGAACAAGGTGGGGGGCCTGAATGTGGAAACGCTGGTGGTGGCAGACAGGAAGATGCTGGAGAAACACGGCAGAGAGAACGTCACCACCTACGTCCTCACTGTTATGAACATGGTGAGCAGGGGAGGGACGCCAGTCAGTCAGTCATCAGTCATGTAACATATCCCGAAGTAGGTTTTATCCTAAAGGAAAACCCTGGCCTAATCCTTGACGAACAATGAATGTCATGATTTATGTATTTATTTCACGCAAAATGTTTAGCAACGATTCATTTGAACCGAAATGTTAATCTCAAACTGCCAACCTGGGTTTGTTTTGTTTCAGGTTTCCAGCCTTTTCAAAGACGGCACCATCGGAACTGATATCAACATTGTGGTGGTCAGCCTGCTTCTTCTAGAGCAAGATCCAGTGAGTCACATCGATCTGAGTGCCTGACAATAAAATCACCAGCCTCCCCAACGTCATGAATTCTCCAGTCTCCCCTTCTGATCTCTTCCTCTCTGTCTCCTCCTCAGCTCGGCCTGTCCATCAACCACCACGCCGACCAGTCTCTCAACAGTTTCTGCCAGTGGCAGTCGGGCCTGATCGGTAAGCGCCACGACCACGCCGTGCTCCTCACCGGCCTGGACATCTGCTCTTGGAAGAACGAGCCATGTGACACCCTGGGTAAGGTCTCACCCCAGGAGGGAGGGGATGGTGGGGGGGTGGGTGGGGGGGGCTGAAGCAGGTCAGCCAGGGCCCCTAAGGTGACTGTTGGAGATTAGAGCCCTTAGTCATGGTGCTGCTGGGGGATTAGACAGCACCAGAGGTCATGGGGTCACTTCCAGGGTGGGCAAGGAGAGATCCGTGTAGTTTACAGATTGGGTCGAATATGTTCTCTCCTCAAAAACAACAGAACATATTATAACAATGTATTATGCAATTAATATTCAGTAAAATTATTTGTTTGAAAGACAGTTTCAAAAGTTTCAAAATCGATAGCTACATAACATACATACTTTGCAGGGTTGTAAAATTTTAAAAAATTGTAGCGAGGGAATTCCCTCTGAACACAGCAATCACCTGGCAGATTAAATACATTTACAGTCCTGATAAATATGGCAACATGGTGTTTGATGGTAAGACCCTTTATAAACTTGCATGGGATTTGAGTTGATCAGATTGCCTGTTTCACGACACATCTGACAGGCTCTTAAAGATGCTTACAAAGGTTACAGCAGTTATTGACAGCGTGTGCAGCCTGTGATGCTATCAGATTGCAGAGCCTGGGTTAATTGCAGCCTGGCATAGGGGAGGTCCAGCAGGCCTGAGGGGAGAGGTCAGTAGGGCTCATTGGGGGCTCCGCACCGCACAGAGGGGAGT
>NC_036850.1:8874173-8950743 GCF_002910315.2 Salvelinus sp. IW2-2015 | reverse complement strand
TGGCAGATCCTAACATGCTCTGCCTGGACTCCCTCCGGCAAGGGATTTCACCTACACTAAATACACCCTTGTCAAAACTCCACAACATACACTTACACAAGTATAGCCATGCATACATGCGCGTACGCACTAACACGCACATACATGCACCACACCTACACACATCTTACACCCATCCCGTTCTCTCCTTCTCTTCAATAGTGGAACAATTGGCAGCATTGTCAGATCAGTTAAAACGTGAACATCAGCCAACTACAGTATAATTAATACTCTCAATGCCCTAAACCACAAGTATGCACTTTGGGACGTACAGTATGAGGAGCAAGCAAGCCTTGAATAAATATGCTCTTTGTAACACAACCCACCGCTTTCATGCTACAATACATAGCGTTCATGCTGTCCGTGGACCAATTAAACCTGAAAGACTGCATTTATTGCCACGTAACAGCAGTCTTGGCTCACTGATACATGCCTGTATCAAAATAAGTTTGTCTTGTAACACTGCCTACGGCCTTCCTTCTCCCAGAACAGTTATGTTGTCTGATGGTTTTTGTAGATAGACATAGTAGCTTTGTATGAATACATATTTGAGCCCGATATCTCCCTGACAAGACTCTCTTTAACTTTACACCTGTCCTCCTCTCCTTCTCCCTCTTCCTCTGCTTATCTCTGCAGGTTTTGCTCCTATAAGTGGAATGTTGTAGTAAATACCGGAGCTGTACGATTAATGAAGACACAGGACTGGGCTTAGCTTTCACCATCGCTCATGAATCGGCCACAAGTAAGTCCATCAATGCCCTTCACTATTAGCACTAGCCATTAGCTTTACCTTCACATGGAGCAGAATAGACCGCCATATATTTTAGGACAACGGAGAACACCTAGTACAGGTGATGAACTTGTTACTATATAACAGTGTATTCGTGCGACATTAGTCGTAACAAATGCAAAGCCTTCTTGTTATCGAAAGCCGTGCTTAGTAGCAATGGGATGCTTTAATTTACAGTGCTACATCAAAGAAGGATGAGTCCATTTAAAGCAGAAAAATGTCGACCGAAACAATAGCATTACGCAGCAAAGCATTTACTTGCTCCATGACAATGTGTGAAACCATATAAAGTGCCACAGGCGATGGGTATGCTCTGTTTGTGTACACGTTTCCATCGAGATACGAGGCTGTTTATACTTGACATTTGAGAGTTTGAATTATTACGGTAAAGCCCTTTGTCTGCTTGACACTCTCTCAACATAAACTGGAAAGATCCTGCTCCTTCGATACGCCGAGCTGGTAACATGTCAGAATTCCTGTCAATTTCAATGCTTAATCACTTTGGTCAAATGAATAGGAATCATTCCCAGAATTTGCACATTGTTGAGATGAAAACCACTTCCAGGCCAAACACCATTAATCACTGACAAATTGAGGAGATGTCATTTCTAAATAGATGACGTCGTCTTTTACAGACTAGTGAACCTCAGCTATGTACTGTACTGTAGGAGGGTAGGCCTAAGCATTTTTAATGCTATATCAACACATCCTGTTATAACGCATAATGTTTCTAACCAAAGCGTGAGGCTATGTTAGAAACTGTGTGACCCACCACACTCCATGGAGCTTAACGAGTTTTATAAGAACTAAAATGTTTTAAGGTTACTAGGTAAGAGGTCCAACCTGACCAGTTGAGGTCTGACCTGAGGTTGGACATTAACAGTCTCTCTTTCTCTTCTCTTTTTCTCTCTCTCTCTCTCATCCGAGTGATCCAGCAGGGTGGCCCAGGTCCCAGCGGGAATTTGATTCAGGTGGGAGTACTGATGCAGAGTGAGTGGGGAGGAAGCAGGGCAGCAAAGTAGGAGGTCCAGTGGTGGTTAGGGGTGGTCAGGAGCCTGAGAGAAATGACCCTGTGTCGTGGTGGTCGCTGTGTGAGGGACAGGGAGGAGGATGAGAGAAGGGAGGACAAGGAGGGGGAAGGGAGAGAGCAGGTGATGACTAGCCAGACAGGATGACCTCTAGTCCACTGAAGTTTGGACTCATTGCTGTCGCTGGGAGATTTAACATCCCTCTGCGATGCGGTAGGTGTAGGATCTGTTTGGAGAGAGAGAAGAAAAGAAAAAGGGTATAACAAGAAGTTAAACTTGGCTGGTACCCCCCTTAGGCATGTGAGGGAGTAGTCAGCTATCCCAAAAGTTTTTTTCAATCTACCGAGTAGGGGGTCAGATACTGTACTGCAGGGTCCCCCAACTGGCTGCCCGTGGGACGAATTTGGCCCGTGTGTGATTTTATTTGGCCACCCCAAGTTTTCTGGAAATGTCATATATATAAAAAATTGAATTGTTTAACATAAAAGACTATAAAAACACCAGCAAATCAGCTCCAAGTGATTTTAATTTTTTTAATCTGTTCAAAAGTATTCCCATGCATAATAGAGAGATATATGTGATCTCATAAAAATGTAAGCAAGGATTGAAATGATTATGTTTTAGTCAAATATTATATTTGTTTGGGCTTCTTGCGGTCAGTTTGCAGACTACAAATGATTTGTAATTATGTTCCTGTCCCCTGACTATCCGCTCAAGAAAAAATGAGGCTGGATGTAGTYGCTGGATGTAATTAATGATCCTTTACTGCATCTCATCTCCCTGAATTAAACAAGTAGCACCCGAACCCCTGTTAGAACCCGACGTCTGGTTGTCTGTATCCCTCATAAGCAGTCTAACATATGGGCCTATATGTCTCCATTCCTAAGCCCTAATAGGATCAGACTGGGAGCTCAGGTCCAGATCTTTGCACACAAAATGAGAGGTGCTCTGAAAACAGGAGGTTTACACTGACACCTTTCATAGAGCCTGTCATTCTGGGCCTTCCTGGCAGCTCCGGGACCCAGGTTTTATATGTAACAATCCACTGTTATCAGCACATGCTTTTCTCTGTGTAAGCTCTGCTCAGATAAGTGTTGACAGTAAAATATATTATGGAATGTGTGCCGCTTTGATGCTGAACATCATGCACAGAAAGTTTTCGCTGAGTGTGGTTTGATAGTAATATGAGGTGTTTTTTTTATTTTTTATTTTTATAAGTTCTGTGTTGCTTTGCTGTTTAGTGTCTGGGCTGATGTTGTTTTGTTCGATTACATATTTGATCTTGGCAATGAAATCCAATAATATTTCCCAGAGTTTCTCTGGGTGACTATGACGAGTGATGTCTATTTGTTTTGCATTTTAACACAGACTGTCTACTAATGCACATACAGTTGAAGTCGGAAGTTTACATACACCTTAGCCAAATACATTGAAACTCAGTTTTTCACAATTCCTGACATTTAATCCTAGTAAAAATTCCCTGTCTTAGGTCAGTTAGGATCACCACTTRATTTTAAGAATGTGAAATGTRAGAATAATAGTRGAGAGAATAATTTATTTCAGCTTTTATTTCTTTCATCACATTCCCAGAAGTTTACATACACTCAATTAGTATTTGGTAGCATTGCCTTTAAATTGTTTAACTTGGGTCAAACGTTTCGGGTAGCCTTCCACAAGCTTCCCACAAGAGCTGGTGTGACTGAGTCAGGTTTGTAGGCCTCCTTGCTCGCACACGCTTTTTCAGTTCATTCCACACTTTTTCTATAGGATTGAGGTCAGGGCTTTGTGATGGAGGTAAGGGCTTTGTGATGGCTCTGTGATGTCCTTAAGCCATTTTGCCACAACTTTGGAAGTATGCTTGTGGTCAATGTCCATTTGGAAGATCCATTTGCGACCAAGCTTTAAGACATCAGTCAGGAAGTTGAGATGTTGCTTCAATATATCCACATAATTTTCCTACCTCATGATGCCATCTWTTTTGTGAAGTGCACCAGTCCCTCCTGCAGCWAAGCACCCCCATAACATGATGSTGCCATCCCCYTGCTTCARGGTTGGGGTGGTGTTKTTCAGCTTGCAAGCTTCCCCCTTTTCCCTCCAAACATAACGATGGTCCATTATGGCCAAACAGTTCTATTTTTGTTTCATCAGACCAGAGGACATTTCTCCAAAAAGTACAATCTTTGTCCCCATGTGCAGTTGCAAACTGTAGTCTGGCTTTTTTATGGCGGTTTTGGAGCAGTGGCTTCTTCCTTGCTGAGCGGCCTTTCAGGTTATGTCGATATAGGACTCGTTTTACTGTGGATATATCTTCACAAGGTCCTTTGCTGTTGTTCTGGGTTTGATTTTCACTTTTCGCACCAAAGTACGTTCATCTCTAGGAGACAGAACGCGTCTCCTTCCTGAGCGGTATGACGGCTGCGTGGTCCCATGGTGTTTATACTTGCGTACTATTATTTGTACAGATGAACGTGGTACTTCAGGCGTTTGGAAATTGCTCCCAAGGATGAACCAGACTTGTGGAGGTCTACACTTTTTTTTACATTTACATTTTACATTTTAGTCATTTAGCAGACGCTCTTATCCAGAGCGACTTACAGTAGAGTGCATACATTTTATTACATTTTTACATACTGAGACAAGGATATCCCTACCGGCCAAGAGCAACGCTCTTATCCAGAGCGACTTACAGTAGAGTGCATACATTTTATTACATCATTTTTTTTTACATACTGGAGACAAGGATATCCCTACCGCCAAACCTCCCTACGGCCGAACCCTCCTAACCCGGACGACGCTATGCCAATTGTGCGTCGCCCCACGGATCTCCCGGTTGCGGCCGGCTGCGACAGAGCCTGGGCGCGAACCCAGCCCAGCCTGGGCGCGAACCCAGAGACTCTGGTGGCGCAGCTAGCACTGCGATGCAGTGCCTAGACCACTGCGCCACAACTAAGACTGAGGTCTTAGTTGATTTCTTTTGATTTCCCCATGATGTCAAGCAAAGAGGGACTGAGTTTGGAAGGTAGGCCTTGAAATACATCCACAGGTACACCTCCAATTGACTCAAATTATGTCAATTAGCCTATCAAGAGCTTCTAAAGCAATGACATAATTTCTGAAATTTTCCAAGCTGTTTAAAGGCACAGTCAACTTAGTGTATGTCATCTTCTGACCCACTAGAATTGTGATACAGTGAATTATAAGTGAAATAATCTATCTGTAAACAAATTGTTGGGAAATGACTTGTGGTCATGCTCAAAGTAAATGTGCCTAACCGACTTGCCAAAACTATAGTTTGTTAATAACAAGACATTTGTGGAGTGGTTGAAAAATGAGTTTTAATGACTCAAAAAAACTTCCCGACTTCAACTGTTTGTCTACCCAGGGCTTTTGAAATAAAGACATATCACTCACTTACTTGAATGAATCATGGAAGACTTTCCTTCTCATTTAACAACACACTGTTCCACATGTGTAAAAACACAAGCACACATACAAACACCAACACCCACACATTCACTTAGCTGTAAGTGAATGCTGGCRCTGCTCCAGCGGGAAGAGCCTAACGGAGATTCATTTGCTTTGAGGTTAGGCAGTGGAAGCCTGCCCAAGAAGTGCACTGCTCCACTTTAAAACAGCCTATCAGGCTCACAACAGGGAAACCGGAGGAGGTTGGTGGCACCTTAATTGTGGAGTACATTGTGGTAATGGCTGGAGGGGAATGAGTGGAATGGTATCAAATACATGATGCCATTCAATTCGCTCCGTTCCAGCCATTATTATGAGCCGTCCTCCCCTCTGCAGCCTCCACTGTTAGGTTGTTTCTAAGAACAGAGGCCTTTTCTATTAATGTGGCTGAGTGGAGATACTTGTGGCTGCTGTCTTCACAGGAGTGGTTGGGAACCTGGATGGAAACCCAATAACCTGATTTGTAGTGTTGTTTTGAGGCTGTCGTTGTATACTTGGTCTTGACTTGATCTTGCTGAGTCTTAAATGTGATTTATTTCATTCTGCTTTGAAACTGTCATAACAGGGCCCTAGAAATGTTGGCTTGAGTCCCTTCTCCCCATGTGTTGAACATGAGAAGAAGAGAACGCCTGCCCTAACCTATGTCACATCTGTGTCGGGTCTACATGTGTTAATTGTGTGTTGCTTTAGGCCACAACACAACGGGAAGTTTTGCCAGGGCTCCGCTCGTCTCAACCAGCTGTGTAACACAAAGCCGTGCCAGCCAAGCGGAGTGGACTTCCGTGCCCAGCAGTGTGCTGAGTACAACAGCAAACCCTTCAGGGGCTGGTACTACAAATGGAAGCCCTACACCAAGGTGGAAGGTATGGCAACTATTTGTTCAATTCCCCCTGTAATTAGGAACAGGGTAAATGTTGAATGAGCCAATAGAGTACACCTAGAATGCACCTCATTCAGCCAGCTTTTATAGATTCGCCGTACCCCCAAGAGGGACATTTATAGGAAATCCAAAAGTATGAGAGCGACTTTATAAATCAAGAGATGTAAGAAAACACAGTCGAGTTAAATACAGTGCTTMTTAAAAGTGCATTTAATTAACARTGCACATTGATCAGAACTRTATGTCCTGTTTATTCTTGTAAAACTCTCAAATTAGGCTATATGTTGGATGACTTTGCAAATCTTTTTWAATCTTTTGTGACAAACCTTGAATACTAATTTGAATGCTGAAGCCCAAAATGTGCCTCATGTGCACCATATCAATGTGTCAGTCTACTCATGCCTGGGAGTGCTGTGGATAACCTGTCAGRCTAATCTACATGGGAAACATGTAGCCACCCGTTCTCTCTCAGGGAGAAAGAATATGTTATAAAGGAAGCCCTTAAGGCAGGTTTTACCTGTGCCTACAACATACATACTGTATGAGTGAGAGAGAAGGGAGGGAGAGAGAGAGAGAGTGAGAGAGATAAAGAGAGATAGAGAGAGAAGGAGATAGAGAGTTTGGCTGTCACCCCATTACCTTTGCGAGACGCTGATTTATGAAGATGCAAGCAGCAGATCCTGAGAAGCCTCCTGGGGCCTGAGGTGAACGGTCGCTTCCGTTAATTAAAGGCTGATTGTAGAGTGCTTCCGCACCGCTCTCCCTCCTCTCTCTTTCTCCCTGTGGAGGGACACTCCCTAAGGCCCTGCCCCCAGGGCAGCCTATGGTGTCTGACCTTGGCATCTTTTCAGCGGACAAGCCGAGGTACCAGGAGGTAAAGGCAGTCTTACCCCMGTCTAACTGGGCTCTAAGCACCAGATCCAATACGCTTACTGAAATCAAGTGCCTTGGCCTACGGATGTGAATTACTAACGTGAAATGTCAAATAGAAATCCATAAGATGCTTCTGGAATGCGTTCAGTGGTTCTCTGTAATGGAAGAGATTGGCATGAAGAAAAGATGGAAGGAATCTGAATAGCCAGWGACAGTGTCAAAACTGAAGCTGGTCAGATAATGATGCCCTTGTGTCCCCAGGCTGTCATGCTGTTGGTAACAACCCTGTCATTAGACTGTTACTGTGTTGTACAAGTAGAACCCGGAGCCCATGTCTGGAGCTCTGTGTGAGGTTTGTGGAGAAGCTGCCCTCTCTGCATTCCCTGTTTCATGGGCCCATTTGTAACAGCCTTTCAGGTCTGACGTATGTGAATTGTGCTCCTTCAGTCCCCAGAGGTTCCGTACATTGCACTGCAGTGGACATGCACCGTTAACACAATAGAACCCTGTATACACTCTTCACCAGTACTCCATCGATTGGCTCCTACCTTGCCTCATCAATTGGCGAGTGCGGCGCCTTCATTACCATAGCCCTGTCCTAATCCCCACATTGTAATATGGAGTGTACCAGTGACAAAGAGAGAGGCCATAAGGAGGTTTGTGCTCTCTATACAGTCCTGGAAACTCACACTTGGGAAGGAGGAATTGGTTAATGCACAGGTGCAGAATTACTTCCATGATCTTGTTTATAATACCTGTTAAATCTTCTCTATGTCCTCTATAGCTGAGGATATCTGCAAGCTGTACTGCATCGCTGAGGACTTTGCCTTCTTCTTTGCCATGGCCAGCAAAGTCAAGGATGGSACATCRTGCTCAGACCACAGAGGTGACGTGTGCATCGAAGGAGTCTGTGAGGTAAACTGCAGATTTGAGGAACGTGATGTACTGTACAGCAACACATCAACTACTGTTCATAGGCTGTCATTGAAAATAAGAATTTGTTCTTAAACTGACTTGCCTAGTTAAATAAAGGTGAAATAAAATAAAAAAATTAAACTACATCTAAGTCAACTGAATGTGATATAGAACACAGGATGCTTTCTGTGTTATCTAAGTTCCTTCTGTTTACTTCCATCCTGCAGCCGGTGGGTTGTGACCAGGTCCTGGGCTCTAAGGAAACTCTGGATGCCTGTGGAGTTTGTAGAGGGGACAACTCCACCTGCAAGTTCTTCAAAGGCCATTACGTCCTCCAGCACAGAGCAAACGGTATGTCAAACGAGAAGACTGACAGGGTAATTTGAGTCGGTGGGTGAGAGGGCGAGCTCTGTTGTAGGACAGTTCTGGCACAGTGTTATTGGGGCAGAGTTATCTGAACATGACAGGGTGAATTCTCTAGCAGATGCCACTGTTGGGGAGACAGACCCTTCCTCCAGACCTCATACTACTACTCTCACAACTGGCTAAAAGCAACCTTTCCAGATCACTGTGTGTGTGTGTGGCCCTTTAAGGGTCCAATAGACAAAGCTTTGTGACTGAACCGAAAGGTGACCGCTTGGCAGACCTAGATGTTGGGTCATGGAGCACAGGCTGGGGTTGCTTGTAATATAGTGGAAAGTTATTTATGTGGCAGCTTGCATGCGTCGTTACACCAGGGCAGCTGTGTACTGCAGAGAGTTATAATGGTTTATGCTGTCTCAGTGAATTAAGCTTACTGTCTCACGTCTTTACTGAAAACATTGCACCATATGATCATGTTATATAAAACACTTTGTAATTCAATGCACAAAGGTAAGATTAAAACCAGGGAAAGTTTTTCGTTTGAAGGTGTTTTTTGCACTGGTAATCTACTTTTTTGTGTTTGGTCTTGATGAGAATTCATCCCAATAAAATACTTGAATATACCCATGATAGTCTGTTGCTTGTATGGGATTATTATACAAATTGTGCTCTGTGTATCCACTGTAATGGGTGTTGCCACGTTGAAAAAAAGATTAGAAAAAAAGATTTCCTGACTCAGAAGGTAAATGAGCTCTTTCTCTCCCTGTTCAGAATACTACGCCATGGTGACCATCCCACCTGGAGCACGGAGCATCCATGTTCAGGAGATGGAGATCTCCACCAGCTACCTGGCTGTACGCACCCTGAAGAGGAAGTACTATCTGACAGGGGACTGGACGGTGGACTGGCCTGGAAAGTTCCAGTTCGGTGGGACGGTGTTTGACTATCAGCGCTCTTTCAACCGCCCAGAGAGCCTGTACACGGCTGGACCCACTAATGAGACCCTGGTCTTTGAAGTAAGCTGCCCCTCCGTCCCCGTCTGCCCTGACGTCCGTTAGCGAATTAGCGGTGACAGGGCCTTGGCACAGGGCTCGGACGCTCACTCAGATGAAAACAAGGCCGGGCTGTAGTGCAGGGTGGGCGGGAAAAAAAGAGAAAACTCCCAACAACAACGAGTGGTACAGGGGAGTAAGGCTACTGTTCAGGATTAATTGTGTCCTGATTCTGATGTCGTCGGGGCTTTCATCTCTAAAATCAAGAGGTCTGGGGTTCAAACAGCTCGCCATGCGCTTTGAACTTCCAGAATCGTGCACTTCATGCAAAAGAAGAAACAAAATCTGCACATTCCGCAAGATTTATCTGAAACCAGGCCGGCGGCTTTAACTTCAATAGAGTAGCGGGGAGAGGTGTCAGGCATCTCAAAGCGGTGGCCAACAGAGAGATAGAGAGAGAGAGAGAGGGGAGGGGAGAGAGAGAGACCGACAGAGCGAGAAAGAGGAAGAGAGAGAAGGGAGAAAAAGGGGTCCATTAAGCTAAACGGGCTTCCATATTCACCATCCAGGTCAAAGCGGACCCCTCACCTTATGTGTCACAGGCCCTAGTGTGTGATCCTGTGAAGTAGTATTTTCCTTTTAAAACGTGCTGTTAATAAAGATGTAGACATAGCAACTGGTTGGACACAGACACTGCACAGTTTGCACACGCTCTGCACATTCTTATGTATTATCTTTGTCTGTCAGAGCAGAGGCCTAAGCTCTGAGGTAAAAGCAAAAGCCATTACTTGTCGTCACACATTGCTGCAACTGATGGTCGAAAAGAATAGAAATTAAGCTCCTGACAGTTGAATGTTATTGATTGTCCTTGGCGAATAAGTGACTCTCAAGGTTGGTCATGCTTTAGTTTGTATATTTAAGAGTTAGGGTGTTGAGAGGTAGAGGATATATTCCTCAGATAGCTATGTAAATGGTGGCAAGCTTTTTTCACATGCCCTTTGAACTTAGAAACAGAGGGGGAAAACCAGGTGAGTTTGGAAAGTTTGGTTTGTTATCTATCCACCAAATGCAAGGTGAAAGTCATGTAAAAGCTAGTTTGGACAAAGCCCTCGGCCTCGGGCTACCTGTGAACTGAGAGCTGAAGTTTAAACAGCGCCTATAAATATGCGAGAAATGCCATAGTGAAATCCCTGGAATGCCTTTTAGTAATTTTTGTCATTTTGCAGAAAGGGGGGATTTGACCGTGTAGTTCCAATGTAGACATGTGTTTTTGTTAGCTTTACATCACCACACTCAGTTGAACTGACCTGATTTGATCGACTTTAAAGTGCTTAGTGCTCCATTCTCAGCGTGGTAACAGCATGCTGCTCGCTGCTCTGACATGGTTTTCTCCCATGTAGCCTGAGAGTCATGTGTCCACTAGCAGGGTTAGCAGTAGCAGGTCGCTGATCTGCAAATGAGAGGACATTAATCTCTCTAAGTATGTTCCGTAATTACAAAAAGAAGAGAGAGGGACACAGATTAAAAGATTAAAAGAATTCTGCAATTGAACTGTATAGACCTGTAAAGCTTGGGTCAGGGCACAGAGAGAGAGAGACTTAAATACGTTCCAAATTAGAAACGCAACAGAAGGGGAAGGAAACTGATTTCCACTGAGCCTTGCAGATATTTTATGCTTGTCGTGGAAAACTAGAGCATTATTGAATGTTCTGAGACCCTGACTCGGCTAGAAACTATTTATGAAAACAAATGTTGAAGAGTGGTGAGGGTAAACTCTGAKAGTGTTCATGTATATAGCCTAATCAGACAGGAGAATGGAAGGAGAAAGGCGGAGAGAAACGAGACATAACATATGGTGAGCTCTAGGGATGTTATTTGAAATAGAATYGGGCTTATTCTCTGTGTTCACATTCTTGTGGCAAAGTGTTCAGTGYGGTCATGCCAGTCCAGAGCAGAGGATTGTGGACCTGGGCAGCAGTCAGGCAGCAGGTGATGCTGGGGAGTTGTAGCCATGTCTGCCACACTGTAATTCATCATCATTTTCCCCTTAGCCTAATGAGAGCTACAGTGAAATGAATAATATACCCGGGGACAAAGTATTAATGATTATTTTCATAGGCATTAATCTACTCTAATTATGTGAGAATGGCAAGTTGAGATGTTGTTAGATTGTTGGTTTTTGTCTGTTTGAAACCACTGTGGCATATCAGAGAGCAGTCAAGCACCACATTTTTCTACGGCTGGCCATGCTTTCCACCTGGCTACCRCTACCCCGGCCAACAGCTCTGCACCCCCCACAGCAACTTGCCCAAGCCTCCCCACTTGTCCTTCACCCAGATCCAGATAGCTGATGTTCTGAAAGAGCTACAAAWTCTGGACCCCTAAAAATCAGCTGGGCTAGACAATCTGMACCCCCTCTTTCTAAAATMATCCGCCGCAATCGTTGCAACCCCTATTACTAGCCTGTTCAACCTCTCTTTCGTATCGTCTGAGATCCCTAAAGATAGGAAAGCTGCCGCGGTCATCCCCCTCTTCAAAGGGGGAGACACTCTAGACCCAAACTGTTACAGACCTACATCTATCCTACCCTGCCTTTCTAAAGTCTTCGTATGCGGAGTTAACAAACAGATCACCGACCATTTCGAATCCCACCGTACCTTCTCCACTATGCAATCTTGTTTCCAAGCTGGTCATGGGTGCACCTCAGCCACGCTCAAGGTCCTAAATGATATCATAACCGCCATCGATAAAAGACAGTACTGTGCAGCCGTCTTCATCGACCTGGCCAAGGCTTTCGACTCTGTCAATCACTGCACTCTTATCGGCAGACTCAACAGCTTTTCAAATGACTCCTTCGCCTGGTTCACCAACTACTTCTCAGATAGAGTTCAGTGTGTCAAATCGGAGGGCCTGTTGTTCGGACCTCTGGCAGATGGACCGGGGAGCCCCTGGGGTCACGTTCTGGAACTTGTGTTTGCCGTGCCTGCTGTATATTTGGACCGGTCGTGGAGGGTCCAATGGCACAGCTCCAGGGCAACATAGTTAGCCTGGAAGCTCTGGGGGTCAGCTTAACTGTAACGATGTGCGCTGAGAGTCAGGAAGCAAGTTCAGGGAGTGAGTGTTTTAATGAATAAACACAATGTAATACAAAAACAAGAAACACTAACAGCACACGGACATGAAACAGAAACAGAAACAATAACGCCTGGGGAAGGAACCAAAGGGAGTGACATATATAGGGAAGGTAATTAGGGAAGTGATGGAGTCCAGGTGAGTCTGATGCGCATAACGATGGTGACAGGTGTGCGCCGTAACGAGCAGCCTGGTGACCTAGAGGCCGGAGAGTGATCACACATGACTTTAACGCTTTATTAAGTTCTAGCTAAATCACCATTCTCCGCCTCACTTTCTCTTTCCCCCAAACCCCCTCTGCGACGACTCCTCTGATAACTCTTTCAATCCAATTTGGTTCTCACCATGCCTACTGCCGAGGTTCTCGGTTTCTGTTACCTGTTGTGAACTCACTGGAGAGTGCCTTTGGAGTCCGTACAACTCAGTACAGAGCAGTCTCACGTTCTCATGTCCTGCTTCACTGAGCTTTGGAGAGCGCKTTTCAACGTCTATCCGGATGCACATAATGTTCATATCGCTGACCGTGCCCACGGGACAGATGTACAGATGCACAGTCATTTTATCTGATCCCAGTACAGATGTATTTATGTGTAAACCCCCTGTCTTTACTCTAGTTAGACTACAATAGGGATAATCTACGYTGAGYGCTGAGGCTGTTAGCACATTTAGCTGGTAAAACTCTTATAAGCATGTGTGTGTGTGTGTGTGTGTGTATCTCTTTCTGGGTCACATACACAACAACATTTGAGACACATGTTAGCGTTTGATATGAGAAACAATTACTTGTCATAGGTAAAGAATTTGCTATTTGCTTGCATGCCTAAATCTATTAAGTCAGTGTCACTGCTGCTGGTCATTGTCAACAAATCCCTCAGTTTGGTTTGAATATTGTCCCCAAAATGTTATGGCCAAGTCTATGGGGAACAAAGCAMCCCTTCATTTTGAGAGCTTTCCACTCCATTAGAAGCAACCCCAGCCTGTGCTCCATGACCCAACATCTAGGTCTGCCAAGCGGTCACTTTTCGGTTCAGCACAGGCTTTGTCTTCGGGACCTCACAACGGGCCCACACACAGACACACCAAATATGACACGCACAGACGCACACGCACACCGCACACACACACACACCCCACACACCACACACACACCACACACACCCACACACCAGCACACACACACACACACACACACACACACACACACACACACACACACACACATTCCACAACGCCATTGGTCACCCCAAGTCACCATGTCCTGCCACTTCACTACCTTTTTTGTTTTCCTTAAAAGTTTTTTTTTTTTTTCAAATTTTGGTTTTTTTCAATTTTCTTTTTTTCTTTTTTATTTTTGGGGGGTCCCCCAATTTTTTGGGGGGGCCTTTGGGGATAAACATTTTTTTTTTTCCCAGGGGGTATGCTAAACTTGTCTATTTTGGGCAGGGAGGGCAATGGGCTGCTAACCACACTGTCGAGTTGCTAAGACGATCCATTAACCTCACTAGTCTATTCCCCTCTCTCCCTCTACCCCAGATCCTGCTGCACGAGTAAGAACCCGGTGTGGTTGTGGAGCATAGCACCTTGCCTCGCAGTTGAGAGAAACCAACTACACATGGGGAGTGCGTCGAAGTACGGACCCCCGACCCAACAGCACCTTGCTCTGCCCGTGTGCTGGAGGTGAGCCCACGATGGCAGAAGTCCATGTGTGGTTGTGTTGTGTGTGTGTGTGTGTGTGTGTGTGTGTGTGTGTGTGTGTGTGTGTGCATTGGGGTGGCAGGAAGTGCGTTCTGGCTTATCAAAAGCATCTTTGTAAGCGACAGTGAAAAGGTTGCACAGTCTCCCCTTGGTCCTTTACAGACCTCCCTGAGTACTCTGTCCTATTCACTCATCAATGTATGTCAGCGAATGTGTGTGTGTGTTTTTATATGTGAGCCTGGATCAGTGGCTCCCTTGCTCTATTCACTCTATCCCAGTAGGGAGGGTGAAAGCAGACAGAGCAGACAGAGAGCTCTAGACAAGCTTAGAGCAGAGATCGCTATCTGCACCCTGTCACTATTTCGTTCATACTTTACTTTAGTTGTCAAGCCCTCCCGTGTTGCTCAGACAGAAGAAGAGTGTGGGCTTTGTGTGTGACCTTTTCATTGGTTGTAAAAGACAAGGCAAACTGATAGGAATGATGTCTGTCTGCCTCGCTCTCCTTCTCTCTCTCTTTTTTTCTCAATTTCAGGTCGGATCTCGACAAAAGCCATCTGTTTGCAAGATCAGCGGACCCAAGTCAACTCGACACAGTGCAACCCTCAGACCAGACCAGTGCTCAGCTCTCACCTGTGCAACACGCAGCCCTGCCCAGCCTAGTAATTAACCCTCTCTTTCTCAGTCTCTCCCTGTCTCTCTGTCTCTGTCTTTCTCGCTTTCTCTCTCTCTCTCTCTCATTCTGACAGACACATACCACAACCTCAGCCTACTGTCTGTGCAGTAGTTCCATTGGCGAGCTGCTGTGGCTTGGTCTGGGATACTGGTGTGGTCTCTTTACTGTGGGCAGGGACTACTCAGCCTTCTCTCCCTGACGCGTCCTGCTGGAGAGCCCTGTACGTRCCCTACCCAAGGCTCCGGCTCCCAAACCAAACAGGATTAACATACCCTCCAGACAGGGGCAGGCTGGCCTGGTATTCCCAGCGCTGGCCCCCGCTCAAAGCCACAGCTTCTAGGCCACAGAGAGCCGCCCCAGCCCCACTCATGCTCAGCTTCACTCTGCCTGGCCGTCTGAGTACTGCTCGCACTGATAAGGTTCAGCACAGAGACAGCTCTGAAGAASACCACCACAGCCTCTCGTTTCTCCTCAATGACCGGTCTTCACCACCGGAGAGAACGAATGAAGATGCTAGAAAAAGCCAGACAGAGATCACAGAGGAATTTATTAGCCCATTTTTAACGACTGTCTGCTAAATTGGGATAGTCAACAATTTTCTACAACCGCGACAGACCAGTAAAAGTAATTTCCAGACACTGACTGGGCACCWGCAATCCTTTCAGACATTTTGGTTGGTCTCATCCTTCGAGGAATTCATTTCAAACACCAACCATTTTCTCCAGTCACTGGATACTATTCTCAACTTTGCAAATAAAAGTTGGCATATTGAACGGGCTTCACTTTGAGCTCTGCTCCAGTGACAATCCATTCAGCTCCTATGGGACACGATTTACGACGCCCCTGCATCAAAAGGAACAGCCATGAACCCGTCAGTGGAGAGACTCTTTGAGCCCGACACGCAGACAAAGAGATGACAAARGTCTTCTCTCTCTCCACCCGCCTGTCATCCTCTCCTCGTTGTCGTCTGCCTGTGTTGTCTGAAGTCCCACCCCTACTCTCACGTTACAGTACAGCGTATATGAGTGATGGTGGGTGAGGTGGAAATCAGGACCATATGACTTCCGTAAAGAAACAATAGTAACTAGTGCAGCTTTCCCTGTCCAAATCTTGACAAGTCGTTCAATAACAGTGGGTAATTGAAACGACTCTAAGCCTGCTGGGAGTCCGTGAGTGCCTTTGCTGTGTGTGTTGTTGTGTGAGTACGGTACTGTTGCATCTTGGGGAGTGCGTTGGTACATCATTCTATTCTACATCATTATCGCTCAGACATGTTGTAGGCCTGGTCCTAGACCACTTAAACCACTCACTTTCTTCTGCGCTCAGGGGACTAACGTCGTCAACAGTTGACAGCAGCACAGAGATCATCTTCTCTTCTTCTGTGGTATGTGCTGCTGTCACATTTTTTGCCACGTCACATTTCCACAGGCGGCTCCGTCACTGTATAGAAGGCTAAGACCCGAGACTGTGCTGCCCGCCTGAGAGGGTTAATGACCAGCCAGGGCGCTATCAGTTACAACTTAAACATGCTGCCACTGTTTTTCTGTGAGGCTCCCACCATTTGAGAGGGGGGTTTCTTCCCTGTAATCTGGGTCAGACTATATCTGTTATCAGGGGAAAAGTTTAAATGGACCAGACCACTAATGACCTCCCCCCGTGTGAGCTGGAGAGGAAGTGTACCGTCCAGGTGAATGATATCATCAACATAAATCCAAGAGCAGAGTCCTGTTCATCAGTACCAGACTTCTGAATCAGGGGACCCTGTTTCCTGCTGATTAAGTGTCAGGATTTATGGGACACCTTTTACAAATACTTCCAAACTGTACGGGCATGCTATCAAAACAGAAAAGGAGGAGCGTAAAAGAGGCCTCTTTCCAGCGACTATCTGCAGTGCTGACAGGTCTGTCCATGTTTTATTATAGAGAGAGAGTCTGGATTCACACAGAGCCAGATCAGTCTAGCCAGCCAGGAATCCAGCAACTCCAGCCCCAGCACTGGTCTCGGGCCCCAGCCTCAACCAGACAATGCAGGCTTGCCTGCAAGGGCCACTGGCTTCTGTGCAGTATGGGGCATGGCGAGATCAAACACCACGAGGCCCGCTAGCAGCCAACTTTATCTGCCAGCCCAGGATGTCACCGGAAAGATCAATGTTAATGCCTTAAAGAGTTTTGCAGTTCCCCTGGTGCATCCGTTTCTACTCTCTCTCTATACTTTCTTCTGTCTGTCTCTCTCAGTGTTACTTTTGCTTCCCTTTTTATTTATTTGACTTGATTATTTATTTAGTTTATAGTTTATTTAATGCTCTGAAGAAGATCCCTGTAGGCAGGCTGCAGCTGTAGAGTTACTTACCTGGCTCTTCCTGGGTAGTTGTGGCACGTGCACTAAACAATGGGAGAAACAGGGAGACATCAGCAGGCAGGCCCAGAGCAGGGAGGAGGAGGAGGAGGTGCTCGGAGTGACTGCTGTTTAGAATGGTGCTTGAAGTTCTAACCTGAGGTGCTTTTGGTTGCTGTGCAAGATCTTTCACTGCTACGTTACACTTGAACAGATTGTTAGTATAGTAATTTATCAATCAGATTATGCATCCGATGAAAAGTCAACGTATGCCAGCGAAATGCACCCCATACCATGACAGTAAAATGTAACCACTGCATGAATGTAAAGCCATCCAGTATTTCTCAATATTCCTCTACATTTTTCAAGTTAAATTGTATGGCTGGATATATGCGAGTTATTGAAAGATTCCAGAAATAGAAATGACAGCTAAGCCAACATTGAAGCACATATTTTAATTTATATTGCAGTGGGAAAAAAGAGAATAGAAATCTGAACCGGTGCTTTGCTAGACGGGTTGTGTTTCTCCCCTCAAAATTGCAGTTTAAGCCTACTCTCTTATTTATCAGAGCTGGGTTTGAAGGGAAATGAAAGGTCTGACAGAAGGGCAGTAGGAGTGGCTGGTCGGCACCGGAGCCTCAGAACTCGACTGAGTCAGCTGTCCGTCCTCCTTGCCCCTGGTCATGTGGTTGTCAGAGCAGTCATTTGCGCTAATCTCCCTTTGCCCCAAAATGCCAAGACACAGTCTATTTTCGAGGCAGGCTGCTTTCATCAGAGGCTGAGAATGATCCAGAGATACCAGAAGGCCACAACTAGTAGAGCCACTGAGTGTAGGATCCTGTCCCTCCCTACAGCCAGACCAGACCAGGCCAGGGGAGAGGAGAGTTGGGCTAAGGGGTTAACTGAACGTGAGAGTCGGCTGTATAAGGTTAGCCTTATACTGTATGGTGGAAACCTTGCAGTGTTTCAGTATGTTGTATACAAATCAAACCACATTTTATTAATCACATACTTCGTAAACAACAGGTGTTGACTCACTGTGAAATGCTTACTTACGGGCCCTTCCCAACAATGCAGAGAGAGAAAATAATTGAGAAATAATAGTAAAGTAAAACACGTAATAATAAAAGTAACAATAGTTCCACAATTAGTAACAATGACTTGGCTATATACACGGGGTACCAGTACTGAGTTGATGTGTAGGGGGAAGAGGTAATTGAGGTAGATATGTACATATGACTAGGAATAAAGTGACAGATCATAAACAGTGGCAGTAGCGTATGTGATGAGTTAAAAAAAAAAGTTCGTGCAAAAATTGTCAATGCAGATAATTTGGCTAGCTATTTAGCAGTCTTATGTCTTGGGGGTTAGAAGCTGTTCAGGGTCCTGTTGGTTCCAGACTTGGTGCATCGGTACCGTTTGCCATGCGGTAGCAGAGAGAACAGTCTATGACTTGGGTGGCAGGAGGCTTTGACCATTTTTAGGGCCTTCCTCTGACACCGCCTGGTATAGAGGTCCTGGGTGGCTGGGAGGTCTGCCCCAGGGATGTAATGTTTATGTTTAGATTCTTGTGTGTGTGCTGCGTGCAGAGGTGGGCACTGATGCTGTTACAGCACATGTGCAGTATGTTTGTGTGAGTGTGGGTGCGTGTGTATATGCCTGTATGTGTGTGCGTGTGTCTCTGTTCTTCCTGTGGGCACAGAGTAGAGAGTGATGGGTGTGTTTAGACCCAAAATAAATGTAGGAAATCTGTGGTTCCTTGCCGTGATTAGGGATCTGCGTCATGTGGTTGACACGCTTATGACAGAGGTTAGGAGGGGAACGTATACAGCCGAATCATCTGTTTGGATCGGTTCCCTGCTGACTGTGCTGAGTACAGCAGTTATTCTGCAGAGTGTGTGTTTGTGACTGTGAGATTATGTGCAGGTTTATGAGTCACTCTAAGAGGTTTACCGCCATTCTGTTTCTCATAATTCAGTCACTCTAAGAGGTTTACCGCCATTCTGTTTCTCATAATTCAGTCACTCTAAGAGGTTTACCGCCATTCTGTTCCTCATAATTCAGTCACTCTTTTTCGAGGAGCGTTTGTTGGTTTGCTACACGGGCTGACACATCTCTCTCTCRGTTTCTCTCCCCAGCTGGACGACAGGGAACTGGGGGCCCTGCAGTCAGTCCTGTGGGGGCGGCCAACAGACACGTCACCTCCAGTGCTTGCGCAAGGTGACGTACCAGCGGGAGGAGGTGGTGGCTCACTCCCTGTGCCCCGTCATCGCCCCAGCCCAGGTGCAGCCTTGCCACACCCAGGCTTGCCCACCTGAGTGGAGCTCTGGGGCCTGGTCACAGGTAGGCCACACTGCACGACATGCCCATATATTGCCATTACATTTTGCAATTTTTTMGGGGGGGGGAATCTCTTAATTTGATAATATAGGACTTTGAGACATGTCAGGTAACGCTGCAATTAATAAGCAAATGTATGTGGTGGCCTATTGCATGGAGAAAACACTTCTCTGCCCTCTGCTGGACACATGGTTAATTGCGTACTCACTGGCCTGAGAACAGTACTATATAACAGAACTATTTCAATCATATTATCATCATTAATCACACACCATTATTGTGAGTCCCTCAGTTTAGAGTTCGCTCGGCAAAACTGACATGGCCGGATTTATAGTCATGATCAGCGACAGAGATCTCCGTCTGAGTCGGTGGTGACTGGGATCTCCACCTGCTGTTTCTGTAAACGCCTGTCTGTCAGGGATACCGCAGATACCTGGAGGGACGTTTTCTCTTCACTGCATTGTCTGACGTATATGTTTTTTATTACGCAGTGCACAGTATACGGTACAAATACAATGATTTTCCCTTCTTATGCAATACTTCGAACATACCTGACCTACGCTGTTATGTTCTACTGTTTTTCAGAGTTCTGAGGCCATCTCAAGTTGAGTGTGTCTCTTTGTAGAGAGAGCCCAGAGTGATTTAGACACAGGTCATTCGGACTGTAGACAGAGTGCACTTTACAGTGCACTGACTACCTCCCTTATTGACTACATCCCCCTTATTGACTGCATCCTTCACAGGGTTCAGACGCAACTCATTCTGAGCATGCCTCCCAGTATGAGTTCAGGCTGAGTTTACCAGACCCTCTGTTCCTCTGCTCTCCTCTCAGTGTTCCAAGTCGTGTGGGCGTGGGATGAGGAAGCGTGGCGTGTTCTGCAGAAGCACTGACCCCGGAGCAAAGGCTGTGGTGGTGCCGGACAGTATGTGTAAGCCACACCTCAAACCCAAGGCCCAAGAGACCTGCGTTCTGCGTCGCTGCCCCAAGAATGACCGGCTGCAGTGGTTCACAACACCCTGGGGCGAGGTAGTGACTCACGGAGACAGAGAGACAGACGCACATGCTGTACAAACACACCCACACATACTTTGTATAACCTTGTACACGCCGACGCACAAAGAAACCAATACATGCATTGAAAATGTCTAGACAGAAATGCATTTGCGACAAACATACACATCCAGAGTCCTGATGCTGTGTCCCCTCGTCAGAACAAAGCAAATAGCCTCAATACCAAATGTAAACGTTTCAGACATTCACTTTATACATTGAGCACCGTTGCTATGGCGATGCGGGCTGACCTTGTCTTGTTCTCTCCACTGGGGGACCAGCTGTATTTCTCTCTGAGGGTTCTCACGTTGTCTTATTCTCTCCGTTCTCTTTTCACTAATGGTGCCTCCTCTGGCCGTTCACTCCTCAGTGCTCCACATCCTGTGGCCCAGGTGTCAGAAGGAGAGAGCTGCGTTGTGGGGAGAGGGATTCACAGGGGGACTACACAGACTTCCCTATGAGAAGGTGCAGGAACCTTCCCAAACCCTCTGGGGATCTCCAGCAGACCTGCAGCAGGGGGCCGTGCCCAGAGCCTCGACTTGTCGTCCCAGGAAGGACAGCCAGTGCAGTGGTCCTGGGCTGGTACTCTTCTCCTTGGCAGCAGGTACGCATATCCACTCTCCATCCACCCTGCCTGTTCTCCCAGACATGATGGGGATTCATGTTGAATGGATATGGATTTAGTGAAGCATCCTCTCGCTCTCTCTCTCGCTCTGTTGTCAGGCCCAAAGGGGGTGATATTCATGTATATGTATGTAGTATCTACCAAGGCAACCTCTTGCAGTCTGACATCTGACTTCTCCTTGATCAGGGGGCCTGTGATGACTGTATGCACGTAGGCTCTCTCTCCTCTCCCTAGACATAGCTTGGAGGTAATGGACATGGTGTATGCATTCGTAATCTATTCTATGTGCAATCTTCAACCTCTCTCTCTCTCTCTCTCTCTCTCTCTCTCTCTCTCTCTCTCTCTCTCTCTCTTCTCTCTCTCTCTCTCTCTCTCTCTTCTCTCTCTCTTCTCTCTCTCTCTCTCTCTCTCTCTCTCTCTCTCTCTCTCTCTCTCTCTCTCTCTCTCTCTCTCTCTCTCTCTCTCTCTCTCTCTCTCTCTCTCTCTCTCTCTCTCTCTCTCTCTCTCTCTCTCTCTCTCTCTCTCTCTCTCTCTCTCTCTCTCTCTCTCTCTCTCTCTCTCTCTCTCTCTCAGTGTTCTGTATCCTGTGGGGGAGGGGTACAGTCCCGTTCTATCCAGTGTCTGAGACAGGGACGTCCTGCAGCTGGTTGCCTGAACCACCAGAGACCCGTAACATCCCGGGCCTGCAACACACACTTCTGTCCTGCTCCTCCTGTTCACGTACCTGCCCACGTTCCAGCTCCTGCGCCAACATTCAAAGGTGAACTAATTCAACCACTCATAGAAACGATTGTAAAGTTCTGTCTGACATTTTTTGTTGGCGCGCGTCTATTAACACGACCCCCTTGATCCTCTCTCCGTCAGACGAACCGTCTTGTGTTGACTTCTTCAGCTGGTGTCACCTGGTTCCTCAGCACAGTGTGTGCAATCACAAGTTCTACGGACAGCAGTGCTGCAAGTCCTGCAGTGGCAAAAAGCTATAAGATCGGAGGACTCCTTATTCCCATGAGCCTCTAGCTGCAAATTGGAGGGAAATTGCATAATATGCCCTACAACTCTAAAGGGACACTGTGGTTCAAAAATACATTTTTGGGCCATAATGCATAAGAGAACTGAGGCGCAGTCTTTGTTCCTGGAGTACTTGACTAACAGTGATTAGCGAAATAAAAGAGAGTCATCTCCGTGTTTGTGAACACGTTGTGCTAATGATGGCAATGTGGGCAAAGACATTCATGCTAAAGCAGCATCTTCTCATAACTGGAAATACAGTGCAACAAATGATTGCAGGACACTCTCTGTGTAAATGCATGTGTTGTATGTCCAGACATTGTCGACATCAAAAGAGCTCTAAGAAGATCTGCATTTTAGCTCACTAATGTTTTTTATTATATTTAAAGGCATCTGGGTTTCAGATGACATTTTAAGTTATTATGGCCCACATGTTATTTAGCATTTGTCAGGTGTACCATGGGCTTTGTGTGCAGCATGTGCGCCATGATTCAAGCTCTCTACATGTAGAGGTATGCCTACCACAAACACTCAGCAGATTCAATCATTAGACTGTACATTATACATGTAACACTTTCAAACTTGATCACAACTCTCATATGCACTTATCAGGCCTGGTCCCTCTATCTGTCACGGTTCGTAATTGGTGCTTTATTGTGTAACGAGATACAGTACTTACAGTACATGTGTACATTCCATACATCGTCATGTTGTGAATACATTACCTATTTGTATATGAGAAAATAACATTTGCTTACCCATATTGTAATGTATCCTCCAAGTGTCTTGTGAAGATATTGGTGCAATTCTGACAGCTGGCGGGATACCGTATGTTCTTTCCCCATCCATCATAATGATAAGTAAACATCCTCTGTCTATTGGACCAGCAGCACTGAACCTAGGTCCCTTCACACCGGGTAGATATGATGCCAAATCATTAACTAGCGCTGGGTATAGCCACAGAGGATCCCCCAGACTTCCACCACTCATTAATGAAAATCAATGTCTGCAGGCTAGTAAAGGGAGCTGTGGACGGGGCCGGGTCAGACAAGATGCTTTATTTCCTCTGCCTGGCCAGGTGGGAGATGTGGAGAGAAGTGGTGGGCGAGAGCTGGCGGAATAGTTGGGAGGGAAGAGGGGGTAGCCAGGGTTGAGGTTGTCACTTGCTCTCGACATACTTTTTCAGAATGCTAATTAGTCACAGAGCCTGGCGTGGTGGGAGCAGACCGACTTTAGGGGGGCGCAGAGCAGACCAACAAAGGCCTCTAAAGAGGGCTGCTGCATTCTTCCCTCTGTTTACTCTGCCCCTGCTCTCACCATCCAGACCAGCTCTGTTTGGTTTGTTTGAGAAAATGCCAGCGTCCCTCCACTCCCCCGCTCCCTCTCTCGTGACCCCCACCTTCATTTTTAGCATCAGTCAGTGCTATGAAGTACTGTAGATCGCAGCTACATGATGGTAAATCCCATTTTTGCACTATTGGCCATGTGGAAGGCAATGGGATAGCCAATTGTACAGACAGCAAAGGCAACCTACTTCCAGCCAGCAGGGAGAGAAACAGGAAGAGCATGGCTAGAGTATAGGATGTCGTTTGCTGTAAATCATAAAGATCCTACGTCTCCCCCTGCTCCCCAGAGAGGGATGGCCCCATACAGAGAGAGATGTCTGGTCTGGTCAGAGGCTCTGTGACCACGGAGTTGTTTTTCCTCCTCCTCAGCCTGCTCTCCATCAGTGGCTTGGAATGGAGAGTGTAGAGGGACAGAGAGAGAAAGACTGATATGATCGTGAAGGACATTCCTGAGCGATGGCTCTCTCGGTCTCTGGTCTGGCCTGCTCACGGCTAACACTGTCATTATCATGGGAGGCTACCATTCCTTCCAATACCACAGCTTCCTCCCCTGCCTTCACCAGGCCTGAACAGCATCTCTGCAACCTACGCTCACAAAGGGTCAAGATGGACTGTTGACTGTTCCTTCTCCCCTTCTTGCTATACTCGCATGGTCATTTCATGTTTTTGTTTGTTTGTTATATTGGTTATGAACTAGTTTCCGCCAGGGATGGTACTCTCTCTGTATTATAAAACCACTCAATTAGTTTCCGGGTCCCTGTGAATTGTATGTGTGAATTATCTCCAGTTTATTGTGCTGAACTAATGCTCTCAAATAGACTTTCAAATGTCACATTGGACTGTAGGAGGACATGGGAGTGGGGAATATTTGATTTTACGTGTGTTTTTCATCAGCCTTGCATCATTCATATTTCTATATGTGTTGTTCGTGTTATTTTCTATGTCCTGTACAGTTGTTGTATACTCTATTGTCTTTTCACCTGTAAAGACAGGAAAAGTGTGTAATTTATTACTGTTTCATTGGATCTGAGATACTGAACACTATTGGTTGAGAGGGGAGCTGCTTGTAATATAGAGCATGATCAGTGTAATATTTAATACTTTTTCTCAAAGTTTTATAATAAAACTATGACAAGATTTATTCCCCCTACCTCTCCGATGCTCCTAATACTTTTGTGCCACACTCAGCGGGAGGGATGATTGGGTATAATCAACACGTTTCTCTCAATCCAACCTGAATCATGATGGCAGGAATCCCCCATCATTTCCACTGCACGCTTACAGTCCTACGGAGTAGCAGGCATGGCAGGGTGAATTATAAACACCTCGCGGATCAGTGCAGCCATTTTGTAGATTTTCAGGGGTAGTGATGGTGCTGGGAGTTGGAGGTTTTTCAGCTATATTCTTCACTCAGTTCATGGGAGGATGTATGCCTTGTCATGGTCCTGTGCATAACAGTCCCCTCTGTTTCATCCATCATCACCAGCCCGGTCTCTGTCATCTCCATCCTCCCCAAACACTCACAACAACACTCACATACAGACCTGTCACTGCGCTACAGTGCAGCCTTTGGTTATTTCTCCTCATTATGTACTTCAGTTCATTTATTTAGAAATACACCGTCGAGATAATTACTTCCAAAGAACATGGTACTGTATCTCTTRATATCCTCTGTCAGCATCCAAATGGGTCTGTCACTGTTTCTGTGTTTTGATTCGAAGCTGAAAGACGACAGTCTTTTTCTTTCCTTCATATTGAGCATTGASTTAGTTGTCGTGGGTGTTTCTCAAGGCAGTGAAGCACAAGTTACCGTCTGACCAACTCCAGCTAAGTGGTAACTTGGTGGTAACCCCCACACTCCTCGATCCTTCAGCCTCACTCAGGCAGTCACCTCTGAGCTCCCTGTGAGGTGAAGCTTTGGAGAGCTGCGRACTTCTGACAGTCACTCMAATCACAMTTCAACAGAGCTCTGTCCTAAAGCGTCTCCTTTTTCTGTGTGAGAGTGATCTCTCTGTGTCTCCCAGCGCTCATGCTACGGGCAGACTTCAATCGAAGTGAGAACTGTCATATTTCAATGCCACCTCTCCCATCCCCACTACAATGTCTGACAGAGTTCACTGAGCACGTACTTGTGTGTGCACATGTACGCACATACACACACACACACACACACACATTCTTCTCTTATACACACATTCTCAGACAGGGTGTGTGGAGATTGTCTGATATTCCCAGTGGGGTTATTTCAGGGGGATTAGGGCATCAGATGGGTTTAGATCTGTGTGATTGTACAGGAGCCCAGGCACAAGTCTCATTTGTTGCTGTCAGGTGAAGTTGCCCATTTTTTTTCTTCTGTAATTTAAAGATGGCAGGTTCCATCGCCCCATTTGTCACTGGCAAAGATTTCCCGGATTATCGTCTTAAAGGAATTGACAGCTTCTCACCCGCCTTTATGCTGCCATCACATCGACTGAATCAGAAGCCAGCACAAACCCCCCTCAACCCCCTCTAGCCTTTCACCCCCAACCTCCCTAGTACCCTCCAAATCCAGKCCTGAGCCCTGACTCCTAAACCTTCACATCTTTGTAGAGGTTGACTCACAGCATTAACCCCCCTGTCTGAAACACTACTCGGTTTGTGGAGTGACACCTATGCTTTAGTGCCCTCATAGGGGGATCCAGTGGTATTAGAGTGTCTCGCTGCATTGAGCACAGAAAGACAGSGCTATGAGAGAGCAGCGGAAACCATAGAGCCACCCCATGTAGTGTTAGTCAGTCAGGACTGGCAGATTGGAGTGGATCCAAGAGGTGATCTGTCCACATGGAGTGTACACTTCTATAAAGCCGATACACTATGTTTCTCATGGTTGTCATAGTGAGATGACATGAGGTAATAAGGTTAATGTGTCAATGTGACTTGGTTTGTAATTTATGGCGTAGTCTTGTATCAATTAAATTGGTTCTATGGCCATGGTTACAAAACACAATAGGAGCATATTACATGACACATTTGTGGCCTTGCCTGTGTATGACTTTGGATTACGAGCATACTCTATAATATCACAAGGAACATCTGAGCACAAGGTTGAACCAATCATTTCTTCAAAGTGCAATTATAGTAGATTTACAAACTCAAGGCTGAATGCGCATTGATATCCTGAACAGTGACTATGCAATAGAGTGTCCTAACAGCATCAACAACTACTGTAACTTGAAGGAGACACTAAGTGGCTCTGGATAAGAGCGTCTGCTAAATGACAAAATAAATGATGTAAATGTAATGTTATTATCCTGGTTAATTATCTGGATTCGTTGTGAATCCTTCTCAACATCAGTTATATTTTATTTCTAACAGACATTTGATATCAACATGAAAGCCAGATGTGTCTATGCCTTTATGTTTGTGTCCACCCGCTGCACATTTCTCAGAGTACTGTCATTTTCTTTCCACTCCAATCCCATTCAAGCTCATCGATTAAAATTGTTATTTATTGTATTTTGTCCTTTGGGCTATGCATATTATTGATCTGTYTGTTTGTGGCGGCCCTCTCTCATCTGTCTTCCTTTGAGCGACTCGTTCTCATCATTTTCCCCTTGAAATGTTAGAATTGATTACAATCCACATCCCCGTAGACACCAGCTGCGGCCACCGAGCCTAGCAGAGCACTCTCTGACCTTGAGCAGAGGAAACGGCAGCAAAGTAGAAGTAAAGGATTTGGTCCCTCTCTCTTTCTCCCTCCTCTCTCTTTCTCTCTCTCTCACTCTCTCTCTCTCTCTCTCTTTCTCGCTCTCTCCCTCTCTCTTCTCACTCTCTCCTCTCTCACTCTCCTCTCTCTCACTCGTTTTCTCTCTCTCTGGCATTGCCTTCCCTTCTCCTGCTCCAAGGCCACTGCAGAATTTCATGACTCTTAAATTCTCGTAATGTATATTCGGAAGACCTTCCTTTTGCACCTTTGAATTAATCAATGTAAAGCTGTGAGCGGATCCATTTCCGCTGTTGTATTTCAAAGTGCTGATGTGTACGCGACATGTAAGACAGGCAGCCCACCCCCTCCCTAGAGATGCATGGCTTTGGAGGACATACATTTATTTTACATAGTAATACAAACACTGGGGTCACCTACAGTACTGCAACCATGCGTCATTTTGTGGCACATACGGATCAGAAGCAACCATTTATGACTAAGCACTGGATACATTATTAATGTAGAATCTGATTGTACAGTAAGCTACATTTCCTGTGTAAGGATAAAGAGAAAARGTGGGGACAATGACACTGACTGCGTTCTGGTGGAGGCACTCCATTKTKAAATATGTKRWWTACTTTTCCGTCCACCAGAGGACAATGCTCACCAAAAAACACATTCCGACAGAGTCCACTACCTCCTCTTCTCAGTAGACCATTTCCTTCACCAGGGTGACCTGTATTGTCTGAACAAATGATAAATAAGTAAACCAGAGATAAGCTATAAATATTTGAGAAACAAAATCACAGTTTCTGGTTTTTATTACAAGCATTAAATCAGCAGTCAAAATATCAAAGATTTAACCAAAGGCATGTTATCTCTGATAGGCCTACTGTAGATCAGAATTTTCATTGATAACATGCCACCTCGTATTTGATATAATATCCATTTGATAATAGTAACCTTTGCATACTGCTGTACTTTATACCCCGTTAACGTCTGGCCTCTTCTGACAAGCATCTGTATGGAATGTTATTGTGTGATTCCATTGATATAAATTCCTAAAACATTGGTTTTAAGAGCATACGAGCATTCTTGTGCCAAGTGTTACCCCTGATGAATAAGGGAAAAACGGGCTTCGTTTTGGCGTGCCAGTGATCTAATAGGTAAATGGAGCACTACCCTGCCCGCTAAGGGGAAACATTAGCACGCAAGACAAGAATCACACAAGGTTGACATTTTTTATGCAAACAAAGCAACAAAGTGTTGTTTTGCAGGGCCAATGTGCTCTCCGGCGTCATAGCAAAACAAGGAGAGAATTTGTATGTAATTGGCCAAGGTTAGAAACCTCAATAAATCATAAAGGGTCTAGCATAGCTTCAACCAAGCAAGCAAAATGACTTGGCTTACTAGTCAAACGCTGTTTCAAAGAGAACCGTAAGCTGGCAAAATCGCATGCCCTACTGTATGTGGTGCATGAACCATGCACTGTTCAACTGTACGTATCTTTTAGGTTGATATATTGTACTATTGATTAAGCTTTCTCTTTATTTTTGCACATTTTAACAAGCCTTTAGCTTGAATCCTTTCTGAACCTCTGCACTCCTCCATTGGAAAACAACGACTTCTGACAAGCCATTCTTCTAAGTATAGAACAATGTGAAACCTGCTTGATGCGGCTTAGGCAGCATCTAAACTAAACCCTAAACCATTGACAGAGATGCTTTACAACTTGGAACAGAAGAGGAGCTATTTTTATGAGCAGCCTGTGACTCTCTGCGTCTCTGAAGATCCCCCATGCCAGACGTGTGATAGGCAGGTATAACTCAAGACAACTCCCTAAGACAACAGCAGCAAACCATTACCTGAATCTCTGCGGCATCAGAGCTGTCAGATTTGTCACTGAAATGGGGAAAGTGGGAGACGGCGTCCGTGACGGCGTCCTGCGACAGGCYCTCCTCACAGTCAATTCTTTTCACATCACCTCTGGTAAAGTGAGCATGAAAGCAACGAGGTATTGCAGCGACGCTATTTGCCGATGTTATTACACACAAAACAACTGTCACCAAAAACTAAGGAGACAATTCTGATGGGGCTGCATGCCTTAGCTTAGCCCCATTGGCTCGGCAAAACGCAAAGCAAATAAAGCATACACACCTCTCATAACTCCTGAATAAATAAATCATATTTACAAATGGATCCGCTTATTAGACATAGCATCAGCGGGTGCCTCTAGCTCCCTATGGTCTACCATCTCACTGGAGCTGACGGAACAGCTGTCAACAACAGTAACAATTACAATAGATATCAGCATAAATTAAGCCAATCAATCAGCCCACCTGCTCCCCTACTTCTCAGAACAACAAAGAATAAACAATCATTAACTTTCTCGTAAGCCAATATGCATGGTTTGTTTTGGTTGAGGCTCGGGTTTTCCTATATGAGACCTTGGGGGCGGGTGGAGGGAGTTGGTGGTGAGTAGGCATGTCTGACTGCGCTGTGGAGAACCAGTTACCCACTGTAATCTTCCTTCTCAGCAGTCCACCAACCCTCAAGGAGCCATTGATACCTTGTCTGTCCCCTGCGAGGGCCTCAATTAGTGTAGAATTGAAGTCCCATTCCCTGGATGGGATTCACAGAGGATGGTGGAGCTTAATTACACAAGTTCACTGCATGCTGTTGTGGAATGATTGCAAGGCAAGCACCCAAATACAGCTATTTAGAGCTTGAAATCAGCAGGAGATATAGATTAATGTTTCAACTAAATCAATGGTAAAGAACCAAAAGAGTTACTTTGTTGTGTCAATTTTTCCTGCTGSCTCCAACGGGACGAGAGAAAGACAAACTGCCGCAAAAGTGATGCATGTTTGTACATGAGGAGCCCACTGCGAGAACTCCACTGTCATTTGTGACATTTTCATAAGGGGATGAGAATAGCAACTCAATTCATAGAGAAGTATAATCACAGATGATATCATGCTCCACAACGTATTTCTATGGCAAACCATTACCCACAGTATTAGGCAGGTACAAAATGACACCATTTTCTAATCAGAGATCTCAATACAGGCATTATAAGTGGGTGGAATGTTAATGTGTCTGTTCTCTCTCTCCCTGGAACAAAAACCAAAGCACCATTGAGCTTTTTATAAAGTCCAAAGAGCCACTTGTGCTCTGGGAGATGGAAGTGCTTGCTATTCTGGCAGCATCCTTGATCATTGAATACCCAAGAGCTTTGGTGGTCACTGCATCCTTCCCCATATGTTATTTATGCCTTCTCCTCTAGAATGTCAGCCTGGAACACAAAGAGGCGCAAGTCACTGAGAGAGGGCAGATACTAGGGGAAGGTGAATGTTGATTTAGACTGTTCGGACCACAAGGGACGATTCTCATTCTTCGCCAATCCCTCTGTTGCCGCAGGTTCCCGATTTATGGCTAAGCTTTAATTCATGCCAAAGACATCTAGTCGCAAGAGATGACTTCCAGACGGCGTGTTAACATAGACGGAGATGTGCACATATGAACTCATACATGCGTACTGTACATATCCTCACCGTCATGCATACACTCCTCTGACAACATCTGAAAAGAGAGAGAGAGAAAAAACTCCCGTGTGGTTATGCACACGTCAGCATGGCAGTACATCAAAGACAGACTAGTACAGGTCGTAATAGCTGAATTGATGGGACCCGGAGTGGAATTGATGGCATTATTACGCTATATGCCATTTCCATTAACTGTGTGCTCAATTGGGCTTCCCCAACACCTAAATCTGACAACAACAGCAGGACTGACAGACTACAGTGGTTCAGACAGTGATGCTTTATAGTGCCTTACAAAAGTATTCATACCCCTTGGACTTCTTCCCATTTTATTGTGTTACAAAGTGAGATAAAAATGTATTTAATTAAAAAAAATGTCTACCATCTACACAAAATACTCTGTATCGTCAAAGTGGAAGAAAAATATGTAGTTGTTGCTTAAGTATTCAGCTCCCTGCGTCAATACATGTTAGAAACACCTCTGGCATCGATTACAACTGTGATTCTTCTTGGGTAAGTCTCTAAGAGCTTTCCACACCTGGATTGTGCAACATTAGCCCATTACTCTTTTCATAATTCTTCACGCTCTGTCAAGATGATGGGGGATCATGGCCTGACAGCCATTTCAAGTCTTGCATAGATTTTCAAGCAGATTTAACTTGGCCACTCAGGAACATTCACTCTCTTCTTGGTAAGCAATTCCAGTGTAGATTTGGCTTTGTGTTGTAGGTTTTTGTCCTGCAGAAAGGTGAATTCCTCTCCCAGTGTCTGTTGTAAAGCAGAATGATGCAGGTTTTCCTCTAGAATTTTTCCTATACTTAGCTCCATCCCGTTTCTTTATATCCTGAAAAACTCCTCAGTCTTTGCCGATGTCAAGCATACCCATACAATGATGCAGCCACCACCGTGCTTGAAAATAAGGAGGCAGTTACTCAGTGATGTGTTGTGATGGATTTTCCCCAAACGTCTTTGCATTTAGGCCAAAATGTGTATTCCTTTGCTGTCCCCCCCCCCCCCAGTATTACTTTAGTGCATTGTTGCATACAGGATGCATGTTTTGGAATATTTGTACTTTTCTTTTCACTCTGTCATATAGGTCATTACTGTGGAGTCACTACAATGTTGTTGGTCCATTCTCAGTTTTCTCCCATCACTGCTATTTAATTCTGTATCTGTTTAAAAATCACCAATGGCCTCATGGTGACATCCCTGAGAAGTTTCAGTCCTGTCCTGCAGTTCAGTTCAGAAGGATGTATCTTCGATGTGTCTGGGTGGTTTAATATGTAATCCACAGCATAATTATTAACTTGACCATGCTTAAAGAGATATTCAATGTATGATTTGTTATTGTTACCCATGTACCAACCACTGCCCTTCTTTATGAGGCTTTCCAAAAGCTCCCTCGTCTTTGTAGTTAAATACATGCTTGAAATTCAACACTTGACTGAGGGGCGTTATATGGGGGACAGAGGAAGGGTTAGCCATTCAAAAATCATGTCAACCCTTATTATTTAATAACAGAGTGAGTCAATGTAACTTATTATGTGATTTGTTAAGCCAAATTTTACTCCTGAAATGTTACTCCTGAACTAATTTAGCTTGCTTAACCAAAGGGAGTGAATACTTACGCAATAACTATATTTGAGTTATTGAATTTCTATCAATCTTTAACAAATGTTTTTTWWAAATCTTCCACTTTGACATTACAGAGTATGTTGTGTAGATTGTTAACAAAAAATGACAATCAAATCTATTTTAATCCCACTTCGTAACATAGTAAAACGTGAAGAAATCCAAGGGATATGAATACTTATGCAAGGCACTGTATCTCTGTGCTAGGGTAAGACAGCAGTGGAGTTGCACTTTCAGCTTATTAAGCTGACAAACGATCTACCTTCATTAATGCTCCAGAACAGTTCTTGCAGGTAGTTTAAGAGTTGTGACACCTTTGAGTTGAAGCGTTGTGTTTTCTGTACACGTTTAACACCCTCTCCCCAGGCGGTGACGCAGCCTGCGTAAAAGCAGTCTGTTGAGGACTCATCAGCTGGTTGGCATTTGATCAATGCAGAGGTCCCTTTGTGCTGGTAACCCATAGATAAAAGACATTGTTATCTGCTGCTGAGGATCAGCTCRAGATAGCCGTGTCTGAGAGGGAGAGCTGGCGGGAGGCGTCAGCAAGTGGAGAGGGAGGCGGGTGGGGGGCGGTGGCGCAGTGGAGGTCAACACCTTGATACAAGCCTTTACAGCTGTCAGAGGGCCCCAGAGAGATAGTGGGAGGGAGAGATGAGGAGAGAAAGAAAGAAAATGGCATCTAAATGACAGGCAAACCACAGCAGGCTAAAGTCTATAGCAGCCGCGTCCACTTAACCAGGCTGAATGCTGGAAATAGGAAAACGATACATATCTCCATATGCGACTCACACCCTGTGTGGTTTGGCCAGTGGGAGGACATGATCAAAACACGAGTAAAGCTTGACCATGCTGGGTATAAACCATATAGCATGCTGGGAATAGGAAAATAATATAGGATGGTCAGGATGGTTATGACTTTCTTTCCTCACCTTACCAGTACACGCAGCCTGACCAACCAACCCCCCGGATACAGACAAGACCAGCCATGCACCTTGTCCGTTATTAATGTTTAATGATGGACAAAGACTCAACAATATTTCACCTCAGGCTGATAATACCAAGGCCTCCATTAATCTGGCCTGGATGAGACATTCTTGCCCTCATTCTGGCATCCAGTCAAGACAATGTCATCATTTATCATCAGTTCTAAATGAGGGTGGAAAATCTGTTATATTCACCCTCCATTTTTACAAGTTACTTTTTCAGTAATGCTGTTGACAACTTTGTCAACATTTTCCTTTGTTTCATGTAGCCACCGATATTCAATTTAACATCGCAGAGGTCATTTCAGAGCACTACTTTAAAACAATATAATTCATTAAAGGGCCCAATTCCATAGAGAATGGAATACACAGGACCCGGCACGAGAAAAAATTTGCTAATTCCGATGGGTGTGTGACAAACAGAATAATGACACGATGAGCAGAGTGCTTCATTTGATGTGTATTACTCATTGTGTCAAAGAAAACAGAAGTACAACAAGAAGCTGACAGATAAGCTGTATTGTCCCACATGAAAACACATGAAACACAGAGACATATGCATACTCCCTACAGCTTGAAAATAACTGTGTTTTCTTTCTCACAACATTTGACGAGACAGGCATCAATTTGCAGGAGAAAAACAACACKGAGTGGCGCCTTTATTTATTATGGAGAGAGAAAAATAGGGAAACTAATGTCGCCCTTGCTTTCAGCGGCATGGGTTGAATCTGCACAAAGGTGATTGGACGGAGGGGAGTGAGTCGGTGGAGGTGGGTGTGCATAGCGGCAGCGGCTGAGGAGAGGAGAGAGGGATGAAGGAGCGTTTGACGTGGCGAATGGGCCAGGCCACCAGGTGTCGGTGATGTGGAGGAGCCTCTAATTGGAGAGGCTCTCTTTGCATCATGCAGTCCTCCCCAGATACCCCTCCGCATGTCAGTAAGCACTCTTAACGCCACATCCATATGCAGAGCTAGAAAGCAATCTCAGAAAGCTCTTCTCCTTAAATACCAACTATCAGTAGGGGAGATAAAAAGTGTTTTCTTCCGTCTTTTTCTCTCCTCTCCTCTACTCTCCTGTCCTCGCTCCATGTAAAGAGGGGGCCTTGAGTGGGAGCCAGTCAGCAGGAAGGCCAGGCTCAAGGCCCCGGTGGGGCTGCAGGACTTTTTACCTCCCCTGACCTTTCCAGACACCCTGGAGACCTCCCTTGTCTCATCCCTACCACCCCCATACCGCCCCCCACTGGCTACACAGCACAATGTAAAAAATAGACCATTAATAAAGGTGTGGAGAATGGAGCGCGTTGCCAGGAGGGATGTGGGATTATCTGGCTAACCAGCTGTGGGAGCTCATAATCAATGTGGCTTGGTGCACTTTGTGAAATGTTAATGGCTAGGCTGCCTGTGCGGAGCAGGAGACTGGAGGTGGCTGACACTGGGAGATTGACAGGGTTTATAGCCTACCGTGGAGTGCCCATCAGCTACTTGTCCACCATGTCACATGGCCTGTCATGCTGCTGTTTGTCACAGCAGCAGCACCGCCCACAGAAGAGGTAGGAGGACATCCTCCTGTCACCTTGTTTGTTTCCAGGAAGAGAAAGCACAGGGCAGAGGAGAAGGCAGCCTCTGGGTTGTGTTAGAAGGATATGAGTTGTGTATGGATGTGTGGTTTAACTAGGAGAAAGGGAGAAGAGTGTATGGATGTGTGGTTTAACTAGGAGAAAGGGAGAAGAGTGTATGGATGTGTGGTTTAACGTAGAGAAAGGGAGAAGAGTTAGGATGTGTGGTTAACTAGGAGAAAGGGAGAAGAGTGATGGATGTGTGGTTTAACTAGGAGAAAGGGAGAAGAGTGATGGATGTGTGGTTTAACTAGGAGAAAGGGAGAAGAGTGTATGGATGTGTGGTTTAACGAGGGATAAAGGGAGAAAAGTGTATAGATGTGTGGTTTAACTAGGAGAAAGAGAGGAGAAGAGTGTATGGATGTGTGGTTTAACTAGGAGAAAGGGAGAAGAGTGTATAGATGTGTAGTTTAACTAGGAGAAAGGGAGAAGAGTGTATGGATGTGTGGTTTAACTAGGAGAAAGGGAGAAGAGTGTATGGATGTGTGGTTTAACTAGGATAAAGGAGAAGAGTGTATAGATGTATGGTTTAACTAGGAGAAAGGAGAAGAGTGTATGGATGTGTGTTTAACTAGGAGAAAGGGAGAAGAGTGTATGGATGTGTGGTTTAACTAGGAGAAAGGGAGAAGAGTGTATGGATGTGTGGTTAACTAGGAGAAAGGAGAAGAGTGTATAGATTTGTGTTTAACTAGGATAAGGGAAGAGTGTATGATGTGTGTTAACTAGGAGAAAGGGAGAAGAGTGTATGGATGTGCGGTTTAACTAGGAGAAAGGGAGAAGAGTGTATGGATGTGTGGTTTAACTAGGAGAAAGGGAGAAGAGTGTATGGATGTGTGGTTTAACTAGGATAAAGGAGAAGAGTGTATAGATGTATGGTTAACTAGGAGAAGGGAGAAAGTGTATGGATGTGTGGTTTAACTAGGAGAAAGGGAGAAGAGTGTATGGGATGTGTGGTTTTAACTAGGAGAAAGGGAGAAGAGTGTATAGATGTGTAGTTTAACTAGGTAAAGGGAGAAGAGTGTATAGATGTGAGTTTAACTAGGATAAGGGAGAAGAGTGTATAGATGTATGGTTTAACTAGATGAGAGCCGCTACTATGCTACTTATTGACTTATGGACTTATTGGAATTATAAACCTATGGACAGAGAGTTAACTCACGCACGCACACACACGCATGCACACGCACGCACGGCACGCACACACGCACACACCACACACGCACACACACACACACACACACACACACACACACACACACACACACACACACACACACACACACACACAACACACACACACACACACACACACACCACACACACACACACACACACACACACACACACACACACACACACACACACACACACAGTGGTGTGTTCAAGACCACCTAAAGCGAGACCAAGTCAAGATCAGGGTCGGAGCAAATTGAGTCTGAGTCAAGACCGAGACTGGGAGGTGGTTGAGGGGGGCAAGTCCGAGTCAAGACCCAGACTGCAACAATGCGAGTCCAATCCAAGACCATGATTGTAATTGTGTCATATCGCCACCATAATAAGAGTTGAAAATGTCCAGTATTTCTGTGATTCATATTTCAGTGGAAAATATGGATTCTTTAGCCATTCAGAATGGAAAAGGAAAATGCATGCTGAGAAATATAAAGCCACTTTACAAATGATCACTAACTAAATCTGGCCTATAAATAATAGATAACAATACAAAATATGCTACAACTTCCCCCGGTTTCCCTTCAGCGAGCGCGTCACTCTCAACCAATTTTCCCTTGTCTCCCCTACTAGCAGGGCAAGGAAATTCCGACAAGTATGACAAGGTTGAGGGGATTTTTTCCCTCCAAAATGTAAAGGACAGTAATTTTATGAGAAATGGTGGAAAAAGTACGAAATGTCATACTTGAGTAAAAGTAAAGATACCTTAATAGAAAATGACTCAAGTAAAWGTAAAAGTCACCCAGTAAAATACCACTTGAGTAAAAGTCTAAAAGTATTCCTTATATTAAGCAAACCAGCGGCACAATTTWATTTTTTAATTTTTTATTGACGGCTCGCCAGGGGCACACTCCAATACTCAGACATAATTTACAAACGAGGCATTTGTGTTTAGTGAGTCTGCCTGATCAGTTGCAGTAGGGATGACCAGGGATGTGTGTGAATTGGACAATTTTCCTGTCACAATGTAACAAGTACTTTTGGGTGTCAGGGAAAATGTATGGAGTAAAAAGTACATTATTTTCTTTCGGAATGTAGTGAAGTAGAAGTAAAAGTTGCCAAAAATATAAATATAAAAATATAAATAGTAAAGTACAGATACCCCACAAAAATACTTAAGTTGTACTTTAAAGTATTTTTACTGAAGTACTTTACACCACTCGTTATGAGTAAAGTAGGAAGAGTACTTTATGAATATGTGTAACATGTGTCATGAAAAGAGTGTGGATATTTGGCCTAACAAAGCAGTTTTATGTGTTGACTGAACGGGGGCTGATAATTATGAGTTTTTTACTCCGCTGGTGGTCTCGGGAAGACATTATGAATCATCATTGTCCAAGACCGCAGACAAGACCGAGACCGGACTCAAGTCCTAGACCGGTCTCTAGTGGTACAACACTGCACACACATGTTTGTTTTACTGTCCTTGTGGGGACCAAAACATTTAAAATCCAATTTTCCCTAACTACTAACACCAACCCTAAACCTAACGCCTAAGCCTAAAACAGCCTTTTTCCTTGTGGAGACCGGAGAAATGTCTCCACCTGTCTGAATTTTCCTTGTTTTACTAAACTTATGAGGACTTCTGGTCCCCACAAGGATAGTAAAACCAAACACACACACACACACACACACACACACACACACACACACAWRCACAGATATACACATACACACATTTGATATCTTCTGGGACCACAACCATCTCCTCCCTCTCTATGTATCTATTTTTATCCACATCTAATTTGTGTTTGCAGCTGGAAAACCATGTTCTATATTATATCTCCAGGCTTCCCTCAGTGATCACAGCTTTCTTCCCCACAGAGACCTGGGAGGAATCTAACATGGATCCCCAAGTCAAAATATTTGTGACTGCAAATGTGATTTCTAATTCCAGAAAGCCCACCATAGTCTTCAGTGTTATGCTATGACATCACAGCTGTCAAACGAATCCCGAATGAACAAACATACAGTATGTGTCAACCACATCCACTGTTCTTATTTTTCCTTCCCAGACACCCTGACAATGCCACAGACCTTTAGAATCTGTCTGTTCTCCACTTCCTCAGTTAGACTGACCTTTCCCCCACACTTCATCCACTGGTGGAGACAGCAGCAGCTGAGACCAGCTCTGAGACCAGCTCTGGATACTATGCATTACAGGAGGAGAGAGGATGGTGGATCGGGCTCAGTAGTGGCAAGTATAGTGTTATAGCACTATCTAAATGATAACTCAACTACAAAGTAATCAAACCTGTTAATAATGAATAATGATTAAACTGGTGAATTCACAAGAGATGTATGTTAACCGCATTAGGGCTGAGTAAAGGAGTAGAGCATTGGCACAAATGATATTAATGGAAGAGCCTTTTGAATTCTGGGATTTCAGCAGCGCCAATTCTTAAATCAATATTCTTTTCATGACTTATCTTATGTTCACATCCTCTAATAATAATAGCACATCATTATTGTGTGCACTATGAGTGTGCCTGTATTGAGGGCCCTGCAGTCTACCATCTTCATTGCAAATACCTTTGCCTGGTCAAAACCACATGATTTGTCAATGCAACAAAATTGCATTATGTAATGACCATTTTCATAATTGTGTTGCATTTTACCTCTCCTCCCACCCACAGCCTCTCTCCCTCGACCTCTGCTCGTCTGTGGTGGACCATAAGCATCAATTTGCGGGGCTGTCACACAAATGGTTATTAGTCAGCGCCTCTGACTCTTTCATATCATCCCTTAACAATTACAGATAACAAGATGAACATTGGAAATGAAAAGTCATCAGGGTCCCTTTCGCCGATTGTGAGTGTGTGTATCGCCACCCTCCATCTCCACATTAACCTTGGCTTTGTGCTCGCTCATCCTCTGGCTGCTTTATTGGGTATTATAATCAAGAGCGGTACGGGCAGCCCCATTCACACGGGTTGTGTGGTCATTTCAGCCATTTTAAAAACTCCTTCTGCTATGCTGAGAGTTTCATTTGCGATCCAACCACCCTCCTTTGACTTTTAACGCAGCAACATACTGTACCGTAGGGCTGGATATTTGTGTGAGCCTGGATGCTACCCGTCTCTCTTAACGAGAGTGTCCATGTAGATAACCCCAGCACAGATGCATTATGTGCAGCTGAATATAGTAATCCAGTGTAAAGTGTGTGCAGGCTGATAATAAGATTTTGAGAGAGCGCATCAGTGCTATGGCTCTTAAAGTCTGATTTACTGCACACYCAGCAGACTGAGAGGGGATGAAAGAGAGAGAGAGTGAGTGAGAAACCGGATAGAGAGATGCTAAAAGCTGGCGTTGTGGATGGAATCTGATAACCAAGGGATCCTGTTCCGTCCCTTGTTTTAGACTTACAGGAAAACACAGCACGTTTTGTTGTTAATCATCACTCCCTTCCTTAGAAATCAGACAGATTAGCCTTGACATTTTCACAGATGAGAGGCTAACATACAGAGCACACAATTACCATACTAATGCACATCAAAATAGTTCCAAGTGGTCTTTTAATGTGAGCTTTAAGTCCCATTGCTATGACAGTAGTGGGGATAAAACACCTCCGACTTACCTGCAACACGCAGGGATAGGAACAGTGGAACACAGACACAGCCGAGGAGCTGTGGATGAATCCATCAAGCACGAGGACAAAGAATGTGTACACACATAAAAGAACCCCTAACATTCGATGTTACCTAAAACTAGGAGCAGCTAATGGATAAGGGCTGCCAGGTTTTCCATTATAGTCTCAGACTCTGAGATCGAAGGTCTACTTATCATTCTTTCACAAGATGGCAGTGTATCACCTTGGTTCCTCTAAGAGTGAGGTGTGCTATTGTTGTTAGATCATGCCTCTTTTATGGTCTTTGTGAATACTATAGATGAAAGAGGTAGCTAGCGATTGATGAACTCTTGCAATCTTGAATTATATGTTGTTTGATCATTTTGATTGGTCTTCATAACTAAATGGCAAATAATGGTTGTCCTTCAACAGATACCAGCCTCATGCAAGTGGCTATGCCTCTTTCTATGGCGGTGCGCGCATGTGTGTGCGCCTGTGCTTGTGTGCATATGTGCCCATTGTTTGTTATAGTTTTGCGGTGATAATCGCAGCTTGATCCTTTGTGCGGCATATGCAATCGTTTGCTTGTTGTGAAATGGGGACAACATGCAGCAAATCCCTAGCCGTATGCTCTAATGTAGCTAGCATTTTGAAAGAATGAGGCAGAAAATATTCGAAGGCTCAACACACATATATATATATATATATATATATATATATATATATATATATATATATATATATATATAAAAAGACTAATCCCCAGCCCATTTCTCATTTTCCCGGATAAGTGGGCATTAAAACCCTTTAGTCAAATAAGTCTATTATTTACGTCTCTTAAAGATATGCCTGGCCTTTGAATACGTTATTTGGCTTTCCTGTGTGCTCGTGATTCATATTGTTGCCGTCTGATTCTGATATAATGAGGTGCTGTGCATGCGGATATACATCAAGCATGGGAATAAGACATTCTCAGGGGAGAGATCAAATACAAGAGTCTTGGAGAGTCACCAGCTTCACAGAGTGGCTAAATGGGATCTAGCCGTGCTCTGTGAAAAGTATCACAAAACCCCTCATAATGAACTTTCTAGTTTCTTTGCCAGTGCTCAAACACCAAATAAACAGCCTTTCAGAATTAAAGCAAGAGGATCTCACTGACTGGTGCTAGGAGAGATAGTCAGACAGAGAACAAAACACAGAGTAACTAAGATAGAGAGCATACCAGCATCAGAGATGAGGTAGATAGAGATGACAGAGGGCCTGTTTTTCATCATGGGATGTGAGATGATCTATTCCCACATATCTGGCTCCAGATGTTTGGCTTCCATTCTGTTTTAATGAGCGTCTGAGCAGCAGCTCACTCTCAGCTCCCTCTAAACAGCACATCACCTCAGCTCTGGTCAGGTGCGATCAATCTGTAACCAGGCCACTCGCAGAAAAAATATCGACCTTTCCTTGTCACATTTTCCAGATGGATGATGGGTCTTTTTTTGCGTTAGCCCTTAAATATCTGAACAGATAGGCCTGGGAATTTAGGACGTATTGTATTGATTAATCATTAAAGGGCCAGAGAGTACCTGGGCCCTCTACCCCATGCAGGGAAACAGGGATTGAGCTCAAATGCACAAGTTTCTTCTTTCTTTTCCTCAATGGTTTTGACCTTCAACATACCCCCGCATTCCTTTTGGTGTGAAACCTTTTAACCTAAAAGGCTTGTCCTACCTCTCCAGTCCTCAGTGCATTAACTACCAGAGCGCCCCTCTCCTTCTCCTCTCTATATGATGGTTGAATACAAATACAGTTTGAAGCGTTTGTTTTTGGAGTTTGCTTTAGGCCAGTAGAAGTCAATCGTTAAGCAAGCGTATTACTTTCCTGTTGCAACTTTGGTAGCCCAGCTGGTTAGAGCAGAACACAGCTACAAGTGCAAAAGCTGTTAGACGTTGCCAAATATTCCATCAATTTGTGGGTGATAAGGATATCTTATCCTTGAGTTAACAGCACATCCTCAGACTGTACATTATGGAGTTAAAGTTCACTGCCTACAAATGCAGTCCTGTAAGCTAATTAGCAAGCTACTTAGCAAGCTACTACAATACTACCAGATAAAATGTAGCCTAACTTCCTGATTCTATCTCTCATTCCCTCCTTCTTTCTCATGCTTATCCTCTGGTTTAGAGAGTGCTTGTTGCCTTTTCACAGTCCGTTGGGCTCTAACGATTATAACAGTAGGCTAGTCCAGCAGATTTATTTCAAATTCATGTAAGGGATAGTTGATTGGCCAAGATCTGTGTCTCTCCACTGACCCAAACAATCAGTAAACAGAACCAAGATGTTTCTCACCTAGGTGAGAAGACGCAGGATTAACAATAATGCGCGAACATTGACTAGTGACGCATGGTGAAAAAAGCGCAAGGCAAGTTTTTTGAATAAATGAGACTATTGGAATGATCTTGTCCGAACAACTTAGTATCTTGTTCGATTGACTTAGTATCTCGTTCGAACGACTTAATTGTACTTTTGTCTAATTAGGCCTAATTTGTTATGCAGCGCGAGTTGTGCTTGTCAGACCATTGCTGCAGACATTCATTCACTGATTCCATCCATTGATAAGATTATTCTTTGAAGGTTATTTGATAGCCTGCAGCAGGGCTGCTTTTGAATGCCAGCTCATGTAAGTGGGTAAACAAGATCTCACGGTTTTACCAATTTGACTTCATATTCTGATGTTTATCCACGTTTCTTCAAACGTCAAAATTTCAAAGTAATGTTTTTGACATCCTGGGTTGCTCATCCTGCACAGCATCGTCCTTCCAAGGGTTGCGTCTTCAATCCCAGTGGTAAACACTTGTTTAATTTTTCATTTGTTTTAACCGTATCCCAAAACCTTAAAGGTGCTACACATAGGATTGCTTTGAATATTTGCATTGTAATTTTGAATATCCATAGTATATCTTCAGTAATCATGGAAGGATATTGTTTCACAGTATTACTTAACCGCCAGTGTTGTGATTGGCTGTGATATTTGCCTGTTGATTTCTCCCGCCGGGCCGGCATCTGTTGTCAAAATAGAAAAGCTGTTTTGACTTTGTGGCTATGTTATCTAGTGGAAATGGGGTCAAATGGCCAACATAGAAATCACTCTCTCATTTCCTGGTTGCTCAAATTCTACACTGTTTGCTCAATTTCAGTTTATGTGAGAAAATAAGCACTGAATAGTGGAGGGAATCATTTTACCATCTACATCGCTGTGAAATATATTTCAATAACAAAAAATATTGTTTTTAACAGCTGTTTGAAGCTGGTGGACCAAAACCGAAAGTAAATGGTTTAAGTGTGAGTCTCCGCCATGTTACTGGGAAATGGGATGCGGGGAGGGGGAAGATTTGTCTACTGCTGTTGCAATTCACCTAGCTTCCAAATAGGGGAGAAATTCAGAGAAATTCTATGTGTAGCACATGTACACCTTACCTTAACCATTTGGAATGAATGCATATGTCACGCCRTGACCTTAGATCCTTTTTATGTCTCTATTGTGGCTGGTCAGGGCGTGAGTTGGGGTGGGCATTCTATGTTTTTGTTCTATGTTTTCTATTTCTATGTGTTTGGCCGGGTGTGGTTCTCAATCAGAGGCAGCTGTCTATCGTTGTCTCTGATTGAGAACCATACTTAGGTAGCCTTTTCCCACCTGTGTTTTGTGGGTAGTTGTTTTCTGTTTTGTGTTGCTGCACCTTACAGGACTGTTTCGTTTTCGTTCCTTCTCTTTGTTATTTTTGTTTAGTGTTCTGTTTTAATAAAAATATAACATGAACACTTACCACACTGCGCTTTGGTCTGACTACTCTTCATCCGACGACGAAAATCGTTACAGAACTACCCACCACCAACGGACCAAGCAGCGTGGTAACGAGGWGCAGAGGGTTCAGGACTCATGGACTTGGGAGGAGATATTGGACGGTAAGGGACCCTGGAGACAGGCTGGGGAATATGAGGCAAGGCAGCGCAGCAGGCACAAGAGGCAGCCCCCCCCAATTTTTTTGGGGGGGGGGAACACGGGGAGATTGGCGGAGTCAGGCGATAGACCTGAGCCAACTCCCCGTGCTTACCGGAAGCAGCGTGGTACTGGTCAGGCACCGTGTTATGCGGTGAAGCGCACGGTGTCGCCAGTGAGCGCTCATAGCCCGGAGCGCTATAGGCCAGCCCCCCGCAAGTGCCATGCGAGAGTGGGCATCCAGCCAGGGCGGATTGTGCCAGCTCAGCGTGTTTGGTCTCCGGTGCGCCGTTTCGGCTCAGGGTATCCTGCGCCGGCTCTGCGTACTGTGTCTCCGGGGCGCTGGGAGGGTGCTGTTCGTCCTATGCCTGCGCTCCGCCCGTGCCGGGCTAAAGTGGACATTGAGCCTAATGGAGAGGTGCGAGCGGTAAGCACCAGATCTCCAGTGCTCCCCCACAGCCCGGTTCGACCTGTGCCTGCACTCTGGKGGGGCCGGGCTAAAGTGGGCATTCAGCCTGGAGGAGTGGTGCCAAGGCTGRGCACCAGAGCTCCAGTGCTCCCCCACAGCCCGGTTTATCCGGTGCCTCCTCTACGCACCAGGCCTCCGGTAGGTCTCCCCAGCCTGGTGGGCCCTGTGGCAGCCCCACGCACCAGGCTGTCTCTGCGTCTGCTCCCTCCAGAGTCTTCCTCCAGTCCGGACCCTCCAGCGAGCCCTCCCGTCCGGACCCTCCAGAGTCTCCCTCCTGTCCGGAGCCGCCAGAGTCTCCCTCCTGTCCGGAGCCGCCAAAGTCTCCTCCTGTCCGGAGCCGCCAAAGTCTCCCTCCTGTCCGGAGCTACCAGAGTCTCCCTCCTGTCCGGAGCCGCCAGAGTCTCCTCCTGTCCGGAGCCGCCAGAGTCCTCCTCCTGTCCGGAGCCCGCTGCGAGGGTCCCCAGTCCGGGGTCGGCAGCGAGGGTCCCGCTCCAGAGGCGCCACATAAGTGGGCCAAGCTTAAGGTGGAGAGGGGTCCACGTCCCGCACCAGAGCTGCCACCGCGGATAGATGCCCACCCAGACCCTCCTAGGTTTAGGTTTTGCGGCCGGGGGGGGGGGGGGGTATGTCACGCCCTGACTTTAGATCCTTTTTATGTCTCTATTTTGGTTGGTCAGGGCGTGAGTTGGGGTGGGCATTCTATGTTTTTGTTCTATGTTTTCTATGTGTTTGGCCGGGTGTGGTTCTCAATCGAGAGCAGCTGTCTATCGTTGTCTCTGATTGAGAACCATACTTTGGTAGCCTTTTCCCACCTGTGTTTTGTGGGTAGTTGTTTTCTGTTTTGTGTTCTGCACCTTACAGGACTGTTTCGTTTTCGTTCCTTCTCTTTGTTATTTTTGTTTAGTGTTCTAAAACAAACAAAGCTGCGCTTTGGTCCGACTACTCTTCATCCGACGACGAAAATCGCTACAGCATAAACTTAAATTCCTAGGATAGGTGGGACGATAGCGTCCCACTTGGCCAAAATCCAGAAAAATGTACGGCGCCAAATTCAAATATATTACTATAAAAATCAATCTTTCATGAAACCACATGAAAGACACCAAATTAAAGCTACACATGTTGTGAATCCAGCCAACACGTCTGATTCAAAAAGGATTTGCGGGGAAAGCACACCAACCAATTATGTTAGCTCAGTACATAGCCACGAAAAACACAGCCATTTCCCCAGCAAAAGATAGTAGTAACAAAAACCAGAAATAGAGATAAAATGAATCACTAACTTTGAACAGCTTCATCAGATGACACTCATATGACATCATGTTACACAATACATTTATGTTTTGTTCGTAATGTGCAAATTTATATCCACAAATCTCGGTTTTCATTGGCGCCATGTTCAGAAATGCCTCCAAAATATCCGGAGTAATTACAGAGAGCCACATCAAATAACAGAAATACTCATCCCAAACTTGGATGAAAGATACATGTTTTACATATATATTAAAGATCACTTGTTCCTAATGCAACCGCTGTGTCAGTTTAAAAAAAACTTTACGTAAAAAGCACACCATGCAATAATCTGAGACGGCGCTCAGATGTAACAACATTTCTCGCCATGTTGGAGTCAAGAGAAAAGTTCATAAATATTCCCTTACCTTTGATTATCTTCATCAGAATGCAGTGCCAGGGAATCCTAGTTCCACAATAAATCGTTGTTTTGTTCGATAATGTCCATTACTTATGTCCAATTAGCAAATTTTGCTAGCATGTGTAGTACACGTGTCCAAACGCTCGCGCAATGTGCAGGCAAACGTGACGAAAACTTCAAAAAGTTATATTCCAGGTCGAATAAACTGGTCAAACTTAGTAGAGAATCAATCTTCAGGATGTTGTTATCAATATACCATTAACGTTCCAACGGAGCATTTCTTCTTCGACATTTGATGATTGGAGAAACATGGATAAGCGGCAAAATCTGAAGTCAAATTGGTTAACTTCTCACGAGTCACCAACCCTGATCCGGTAGCACCCCCCAACTCACCCCACTGATTAGCACAGCTAGCATAGCGTCACAAGTAACTTGTAGCATCTAAATATCATTAAATCACAAGTCCAAGACACCAGATGAAAGATACAGGTCTTGTGAATAAAGCCACCATTCAGATTTTTAAAATGTTTTACAGGGAAGACAGAATATGTAAATCTATTAGCTAACCACGTTAGCGGAGGACACGATATTTTTACCAGGCAGATTCGGCTAGGCGCCCACGTCCAGTTCACATGCACAACAGATATGATATAAAATCGTAAATTGGGTCTTACTATGGCTGATCTTTCATCAGAATGTTGATCAAAGTGTCCTTTGTCAAGATGAGTCGTTGTGTTCCGTTCAGAATTCTTCCTTGCCCACTCCATTTAGACAGGTACCGGTCGAGTGGCACGAATTTCTCAAACGTAAATACATCCGACAACGGTACACCGAAAAACTCCCGGAAAAATTCAAATAATCTGATTAAACTATATTGAAAAAACATACATTAAAGATGATATGGTCACATGTATCAAACAAAATTCGACACGGAGATAGTTTGCATACATAACGCCAGCAAAACAGTACACCCACGCAGCTCAAATTCGAGCATTCAGAAATCCGGAAGTTGTCGGTCACGCCAAAGAAATGGGTCCTATTTCACGTCAGTCCCAGATAAACAAAGAATTTCTCCTCTGACGTCCTCTTGACAACCAGAGGAAGGCGAATGAGGTGTGTTTCTGGTCATAGGGGGCACGACCATATATAGGCAGAGCTTTGAAGCCAGCATAACACATCTTGATTTTATGTTCTTGGTCATGGAAACGGTTTTAGAAACTAGGGATTGTTTTCTTTCCAATGGTATGATTTCAATGCATATAGTAAGAGCAATAATTGAATAAGAGGCAGTTTAATCTGTAGAGCAAATTATGCTAATGCGAAAATATTACCCCCTGTACCACGAGATCTTGTTGGCCCATTAAATGATCTGGGATCTTGTCCGGACGACTTAGTATCTCGTTAAAACGAATTAGTATCTCATTTGAATATATATATGTTTTTCTACTAAGATACTGTCTTGTTTGAACTACTTAGTATCTTGTTTTAATGTATATACATATGTATACAGTCCCAGTCAAAAGTTTGGACACACCTACTCATTCCAGGGTTTTTCTTTATTTTTACTATTGGCTACATTGTAGAATAATAGTGAAGACATCAAAACTATGAAATAACACARATGGAATKATGTAGTAACCAAAAAGTGTTAAATAAATAAAAATGTATTTTATATTTGAGATTCTTCAAAGTAGCCACCCTTTGCCTTGATGACAGCTTTGCACCCTCTTGGCAATCTCTCAATCAGTTTCATGAGGTAGTCATTTACATAAGTATTCAGATCCTTTACGCAGTACCTTCTTGAAGCACCTTTGGCGGTGATTACAGCCTCGAGTCTTCTTGGGTATGACGCTACAAGCTTGGTACACCTGTATTTGGGGAGTTTKTCCTATTCTTTTCTGCAGATCCTCTGTCAGGTTGGATGGGGAAGTCGCTGCACAGCTATTTTCAGGTCTCTCCAGAGATGTTCAATCGAGTTCAAGTCCGGGCTCTGGCTGGGCCACTCAAGGACATTCAGAGACTTGTCCCGAAGTCACTCATGCGTTGTCTTGGCTGTGTGCTTAGGGTCGTTGTCCTTTTGGAAGGTGAACCTTCACCCCAGTCTGAGATTGTGAGCACTCTGGAACAGGTTTTCATCAAGGATCTCTCTGTACTTTGCTTAGGTCATCTTTCCTTCGATACTGACTAGTGTCCCAGTCCCTGCAGCTGAAAAACGTGCCCACAGCATGATGCTGCCACCACCATGCTTCACCGTAGGGATGGAGCCAGGTTTCCTCCAGACGTGACGTTTGGCATTTAGGCCAAAGAGTTCAATCTTGGTTTCATCAGACTAGAGAATCTTGTTTCTCATGGTTTGTGTCCTTTAGGAGCCTTTTGGCAATCTCCAAGTGGGCTGTTATGTGCKTTTTACTGAGGATTGGCTTCAGCCTGTCCACTCTACCATAAAGGCCTGGTTGGTGGTGCTGCAGAGATGGTTGTCCTTCTGGAAGGTTCTRCCATCTCCACAGAGGAAGTCTGGAGCTTTGGGTAAGGGTAAGGGTAGTGGTTCAAGTTAGGATTAGGCTTTAGGTTATGGACGTCCCAAGGAGCCCGTAGCACACTGACCACACTGATGGTGCGTTGGGAATGAATTTAAGGWTAGGGATAGACATAAGGTTAACAGTGTGATAAAGTTAGAGTTAAGGTTAGGGTTAGGTTTAACATTTGATTTGATGACTTTGTGACTACCCTGCAGCTGCCTCCAGTACATGAGTCATCCCAATAAATGCCAACCTGCTATAAAATCTGCGTTGCGGAGAATGCGGACGGAATCAAGGAATCCAGACCTTAAAATGAAATTCAACAATATTCAAAAACGTATTGAACTTAGTTGGAAATACACTAAATGTATCGAACATGTTTGAAAATTCAAGCATTTTCCAAGTTAATCATACTGTAAGACATCAACAAAATGCATTAGTGAGTCGTATTGTCCTGCAACTTTCTGAAACGGTATATGTCTACCCTTTGTGTAGCTGTTAGCGATGATGCTATTGATAGCCATCYTCTGGTAAAAATGCAAAGGCTTTTCCCAAAAACCTCCTCAATGAAATGTTAACTACAAAGTAGCCTATGRGTACCTGGTAGAATGATGTCATGATTATTTTCATCAATCCAGTGGCCATTGGCTATGCAATGTCTTCAATCACATGAGCACTACAGAAATATCTCTAACCAAACAATGGTCTCTGGCTTGTGTGCACTTGAATGAAAGGTTTCTTTGATTTTTCCCAGACCTCAAAAGTGGTCTGCTGATGTGGTTTAAGCATTGTTGTGGAGATAAAACATAAAATCGAGAGGTTTTTATATGAAATTTTTATTTATTTTGAGGCTGAAAACTGGGAAAAAATGAAACCTGGAGAAAACGGAATTTGGGAAAAAACTAAACAGAAAAGGAATCAGGAAAAAYKTMTAACTGCTTGTATAGGGCCRTAGTATTTCTGGTTGATGATTGCYACAGAAAACACAAAGCTTGAACATCATTGTCAGTCACAGCCTTTGGGCGCTCATTGGGTCATTTGTTGTCCTAAATCGTCCCACCAGGATTTTAGGAGCTATCATACTCTATTTCTCTGTCATTRCTATCAACCACTTCCCACCATCATGGCAGACATGCAAATCATACTGTCAATATTTCCTACAAACGAATTGTGCACATTTGCCCCGTAGCTAGAGAAATGGGGCTATGACCTCTGCTGTCTGTCAAACTACACACTGGGTTTTCTTCTGGCATTTTGGTAATGTAGCCGGTCCGATTAGACTCATCGTGCTAAAAACAGATAGGCTACTACTTTCCAGGGTATGAGTTTTTTCTCTCACTTGCAATGGGTTCCAGAATAATTTCATAAGCATAATTATCATTTTTTTAAACCACCAATATCTTACACACAAAAAAAATGTATACACCCTTTATTATGATTATTTGATTTGAATAATATAGAGACAAAGGTTGCCACAGTGAAAACTTACTGACCAGTCATGTGAACTGATTAAATGACACAATAGCCTCAGACAAACCTAGACGGCTTGCTCCACTTTTTGCTGGAGACCGGTGACACTTGACTTTTGTGTGGTAAACAAGCGAAAGCACTGCAGTCTACATGAATCAACCTCCAAACCATTACAGCCCAATAACATCACGTACTGTAAATTTCACTTCAGCACAAGCGAGGGCTCTGTCGGCATGGAATCGTGCGCTGCACTGTTTGTGCTTTGAACGTGTTAAACAGCGACGGCCCTCGGGGAACGCAAATCGTGTATACAGGGCACTCCGCCGTCTGAACGGGCACCACTGTAACACAATAACAGGCGACATGACAGCCATACCGTCCCTCTGCACTGCTCTAATTGTGTTTAACATGTCTGTGGAGCGGAGGGCCACCAACCCCCACCTCACCCTATCTAAAAAGCAAGAAAACACAATTTCGCTCTTTATGAGGTGTAAAGAAGCAAGAAACTATAAACATTTTAATGAATATCCATTAAGCAGAATGGTCTTTGGCCACAAGGTAGTTACAGAAACAGAGACATGAATAACATGATCTTATGGTTGTCCAATGACGGCTAATTGAATCAGTGTTTGTGTTCATTTGCCACGGTAGGCTACGCATGTGCACACAAGGAGAGAAAAAAACCATCTGAATGAAGTATTAGACTTGCAGCAGTGTGATCAAAGTGAGTGACCCATTTTCTCTTGCCTGATTCAATCCCCCCCAAACCGCCCTCAGGGGAAAACAACTCCGGAAAGACATTTCCTTCCTGAGAGACACTATGACAAGTAAAAGCCATAAACAGTTATCAATAGAGTTTGACAAAAAAAACGAGACTGGCCTATTCATCAAACATTAACACTGTAGACTGTTGCCAAAGTGTAGCGCCAAGCCTGTGTTTAGTGAATACTCACGATGAAAAACCCTGAAATGCATTTGACAACAAGTAAATATTGTTTTGAAAGATAAATAAGGTGAATACACTAAATTATTAATAACAATGCATCTTGTTTAAGATACTGTTTCAACCCAGTATTGTTGGACAACCGAGTAGTGGACTTAGCCCCAGAAGAACCCKACACAATGACACACAGTGAGATCTGAAACCAATGGGAGAGATGGAACAAATGGAAATATCCGGACATTGCTAATACATTTTCACTTTTAATTTCTGTCAAATGTGAGTCACACACCACTCACCAGAGACACTTCTACTATACATGATTGGTCTAAAAGGTACAGTCCATTGCTATTCATGTGGTGCTACACGATACCGTTTGCTGCTCTGCATCAAGTGACTCCATTATCCCTCCAGATCCGTGCTTGTAATGCAAGTCTTGTGCACTTTCATTATACCCCGCATTTTAATATCTCTGTATCACAGGACATGGGTAGGGGGTAGTGGGTGGATGGTGGGTAGGGGGGTGGCAGTGGGGGATTAGGTCTGCCAATCCAGCTTTTGTGATCTAGTTCCAACTCCCCGCCACCCCCGGGGCACCTAAACCCCCCTCTTCCACTTGGCATCCATTCCCAAATATGCAATAATCTCCATCATTAGACCTGCTACCTTCTGTGAGTACACCAGGAGTACTGAGACCCAAACCTCACACCACCTACTCCTCATTGCCCACCAGTAGCACAGTCAAATGACCARTGATTTGCCCCACTAGAAGCCCTGTGCTGAGGAAGAGGGCCCAGAGCCAATGAACTCACCCAGGCTAGGGCAGGCAGGAGTGAGAAGGGAGTGTGAAGGCCATGCTGTGGAGGAGACAGGGTAGCAATCCTCTGTCACATCTGCTGCTCTCTCCATAGGCTGCCAAAAGCCTTCACATCCCAATCCAGATCTCAGACACCCTGGCGCTGGGCTAAGCTTCCAACCGTCCCCATGTTTCCATACTGACACCACATTAAAGGGGATGATAGGTTGTGCTTTTCTCACTCCCTGTGCATCTTCTGCCCCTAAACCCTCATCTAAAAATGATTCTAGATTTTCATCATATCCAACCGCTCCCGTGGTATTCATTTTGTGGAATGACTACCCCTATATGTAGGACGCTAATGCGATATTGGGGTAACGGCAATGCTTTGTTTTCTTTTCCTGGAGGCTATATGCATTCATCTGAATTTCTCTGCTTGGTTAAGCCAAGTGAAAACATACCAAACATACCATTGCACCCTCTCAGGCCAACTAATTATGGACGTTGATTGTTCCCATTTTGTTTGAGTCTGTGCACCACCATCGCCAACAGCCGTGCTCCCATAAAGGCCAGTGCCATTGATGGTCTCAGTTTCAGGCCTAATTGAGCCAAATGGGAATGGCTACTGCCAGAGTTCAGTCTCCTCCAGTGTTTACACGCTGAACCACAAGAAATACTCTCATTATCGCCTCCCAGAACCACACTTCCAGTGCAACACGCCACAGACTGGACCCAAAACAGTAAATATATAGACATATTAAAAATGGTAACGTTTCAGTAGTCTGTAGACACAGCTGTGAGTGCAGATTCTTATGTTGCTTGGTGCACTAGTCAGCGTCACACTCTGTTGTTTTTCTTCAACACGACTTTAAATCCCATATGTAGAAGCATGTGACTTTAAGCTATTAGAGGAATGGTTGTTACTTGCTTACGTAACAGCCCTGTAAATACATAGGTAGTACAATTAGACGGAGTAACAATGGCGCTATCAGTGACAGTTGAAACATTTGAGTGATAGAGTCTGTACAATGTGCTGTCTTTTTCACGCTGTTCAAATGTCCCCAGTGTAGCTTCATTCACGCTTGTAAAATGCCAAGTTACGGAGCTATTACCTGGGAGTCATACCGCAGAGACCCAGGCAATACAATGGCTCCATAGGCAAAGGCAGAAATAAACCCAGCGTGATAAATCCACGGCATCAACAGCATGATATGACAGAGTCTGGCAGTAATTCATTTCTGATATTCAGCTCATTCATTGAGGTGGGATTATCAGGCACAATAAGTGATGCGGATGGAATATAAAACCTTACACTCGTCTGATATGATTAAGGTTCTTTAAGCTCTGTGATGAAACTGACACATGATCCTCAGACCGATCATGTTTATGATATCATTTCTATCTCGTAGCACAGACTCTGGATGAACTAGAATTTTGTTATTAAGATAGCTATTAGTGTCTCTACTAATGTCTCCATAAAAAATGTCCCCATGGAACTGGAAAAGTATCACAGAAGTCTCCATAGTGGAGGAAAAAAAGCACTCAATGTACATATCTCTGTAACTTGATCTGCTTGCTAGGCAATGAGTTTGTAATTCTGAAAACGGTGTACCTGTAGGGTCAATATTGTTTATGGCAGCATTAAACATGTAAATACTTCTTGCACTTAGTTAAATGATTGTGGAATGAATTAAGTACGAGATGCCGGCTGACAGGCTAATAAATGATCTCAGTGGAGGGAAGTGATATCTGGCCATGTTTTTTTCTCAGTCTCTCATTATGAACCTTAGACCATGCCAGTAGCAAGCAGCTAACTCTCTCATGCCTCTTTGCTTGCAATCCAGATATTTATTTTGCCATAGGGATACTTTTGTCCACAAGATGAATAATGTTTGACACGGATCTATTGGAATCAATTCAAATTATCATTCACTGCCGTAAAAAAAGTCTGCTTTTCAAGAATAGTATTGATCGAGAACTTTCTGAAGAACAGTACTGAAGGTTTATTATTAAAAGCTCTGTATTTAGTGTTGTTCCAGCATATCTTACTCTCTTCTCTTAGATTCTGCAGTCAGTCAAGGCAACATTTAGACATCACAAAGTGCAGCCGACAGAGGCAAGACGGCATAGTCAATGGGAGCTGTCCAATGCTCTGGCATTCTCCGTGAAGGACACATCTAATCATTTCATGTAAATAGGAGGAGCCACTACTGGTGTATTTCACATCTACAGGCTTGTCTTCTCTGATGGATCAGGTCCGACRGTGTGTTTATCATGGCAATATCATTTCAGCCCATCCCTCCATATTCATTTCATCCAGCTCCACCTGGCAAATCACTCTTTCACGAATGAGAAAGCACGGTAATTAATTCTTAAACAACTCTCTAGACAAATACATGTCATATTAATGATGAGACGTCTGACTASAGTTCTGCACAGCCTAACATCCAGGTAGTATAAGATCAGGTTTCCAATATTGTTTTAATAAACAAAGCATCTCAGACCAGATGTAAAGGAACTCTTTTATAGYCATTTTGGAAATAGCAGCTCTAATTACTCAAAGTCCATCAGTTAGCTCTGCAGAAGGCAGCCTCCTACAGATTTAGTTTCTGAGTATTGCCTCTTCCTGCCCCAGGGACCAATCGCAGCACCAGCTCTATTAGTTCCGACAACACTTAAACTCTTACCAATATGAAACACTCAATAACAAGAGAATCACAGTCTGATGTTAGCACTAACTTCTACACTCTATTACTCAGGGTCATTTTTCCAATATCCCTGTTCCAACCCAAGGACACCCTTGTGTAACATTARATTTAATGATACAGAGTAACACATTTATTTGTATTTTTAAAAGCTTCCGAATACATGCAAATACGGTTAYGGYAATCAGTTGGAAAATATTGATACATGGAGGGAGAATATTACAGTGGGCCTCTGTACTTGGAAAAGAGGCACCCATGTTGTACCATGTTACTGGAACAACGGTTTCTATTTAAAGGACACGTACACAGACAGGCACCAACACGTATGTGTTTTTCCTCTGGTGTGATAATGGAATGACTCTGAGCATACAGATGCCATCAGAATGTGCCCGGCACAGTGGATCAGATTTCTCTGGGCTCAGGTGCTAATTTATGCTGCCACACCATTTTTCCCCCTGACTTCACTGCCAGACACTGCTCAGCTCTCCAAGGGCCAATCCCGTTCACTGGTAGGACAAAGTATTCGCTCTACAATACGTTTCCCTACCCCCTCCCTCTTGTTGTTTTTCAGACCATGGCAGACAACCACAAGTATTATATAAGTATTTATTTGAGAAAAATTGATTGGAAATTGTTATTAACCATTGAATAAACAGTGTGRTGTGAAATCTGTGAATGTATTGTAATGTTTTTTAAATTGTATAAACTGCCTTCGTTTTGCTGAACCCCAGGAAGAGTAGCTGCTGCTTRGGCAGGAACTAATGGGGATCCGTAATAAATACAAATACAAATACAAAGGTGAGTAGTTTCGACAGTCAAACCCTAGCCATGTGTCRTCTGGGGAAGGAGAATGTGTCTGCTCTGAAGTCAGAGTAAGATAATTCCAGTTGATGGTTAGTTACAGCGATGTAATTGTGGTTGAGGGAGTTACTAGGGCAAAGCCTCTTGAGTTGTTGACTGGACAGTCAATAAAACTGAGAACTGGGACTTACATCTATCATTAATGCTCTGGATGCCATTGAAGTCCATCCACATTGTTGTGGAATTACCTTGGAGACACACACACACACACACGCAAGGGCTCTACCTGCCTTTTAAGCTATCCCCTTAATGCGTGCTCCCGTTCGCTGCAGCAAGGAAGAGGGCACTTTAAGGACGCCTTTAAGATGTACATAGCGACTGCTGGCGAGTGTGCAGGTAGATCTGTGTTCAAAAGCAATCTCAGGACCCTATGGAGTCTCAGCTCCACTCTCAAAGCCCTGTGACTCTTGGTCCCAGTGACAGACTGCAGCTCACGAGCCCTTCTTGGAACCCTGAAAGACACGAGCACTTCAAGGAAAATAACAGAAAAAAAAGGAATTGGAGATAAGAAATGGCAATTTATTGTATTATATATCGAGAGGGAATGAGCTGATGTGGGTCTGAGGGATATCTCTGTTGCTGTCTATCTGAGTTGTGGTTTAATGGCTAGTCAGCCTACTGGTGTGTCTTTGTCAGTACTTTGAAATGCCTTGGCTTGAACCTGTTACTGAACTAACACAACACTAGGGAATGTAATTCTGGCAACTCTGTTTTATAAAAATCGTTACGTGTTAGCATATGATCAATTTCAGAGAKGATTCAACTTTGTGTGCCAAAGATGACATGTGGGTCCAGATTACAAATATGTACAGTAATTGAATGTTTTCTCAACATATTCCATACATTTTATTTAGCAGAGAATGCCCAATAGGGCATGTCCAGCCTAGTAGGTTAACAAAGCATTAGTATAGGACCCCATTAGCCTGCTGTCTGGTAACATCAATAACACTTGCAGAGGGGGGAGATCAACACTTGAAAGTCAATCTCAGAAATGTAATACCTACGTTGAATTATTTTTATTTATACAGGTAAACCCACTGTGTCTTTGCAGCCCGTTTACTGAGATATCCAGGTGTCAAGGCAAAGCCGAATCGATAAAATACAATTACATCAGGACATAAACTTGAGGAAATCTGAGTGATTCAGAGATGGTCGGCTTAGTCTGGGTTTGAATGCAGATAATGCGCATGAGACAGAAATGTGCCTTGAATGTCATCACACGTCTATGAAGTGCTCACTGAAAGTCTTAGTATCTTTGATGTCCAATACCAGTGAATGATTTACCATTATCCCTTCATTTTTTTCCCAATGTAGCTTTTCAATGCCCTCGATCCTAGACAATTGATTCTGGGATGATGTAACGGAGCTGTCCAGGAAAAGTTTGTTATGCCAACAATGCTATAAGCAACTACAAAGCAATTAACATGCAGAGGTAACATGGCTTGTGACCTTTAACATTACATAGACAAAGCTGTCTAAGACATTGTAGAGGCAAAAACAGTAGTTAAACTATGTAAACTATGTGAACTGCGAAAGCAAAACCCTGAGCCTGGCTCTGAACTAAAGGGAGGGAATAGGAGCGGACAAGGGCTGTGACCCATGCATTACCAAGACCACAGGGCACATACATAGTTGAAATCTAATTGTTTCCAAGAGACATCTACACTGTACATTACAGATGTGTTGTTCTGCTTCAGGGTTTTCTGTATCATATAAATACGGATTATTTGTCATGCAAGTGATCAACCATTGCATACCACAACCTTGAGGAAATGTCACTTTGACTGTGTGTGAGGCCGGGAGGAGGGGGGGTGGGGGGGGATTGTGGGTTGTGGGTGGTCACAGGGAACCTTCAGAATCCACATCACCCTCTAAAAAGATTGAGCACCACTGAGCTGAACTGTTGCCAAAACAGAGCACCCTTTGAATAAGGAAAGAGCTAGGGCAGGAAGGYGGGAACATTGCACCAYCCCGAAAAGGTATACAGTARGCGGTCAAGGGMAGCCCAYACAAAGAGCCCTCYTCAGGTAAATCAACTGTGACTTTTATTTCTTTAGGTGACAAAGCTGTGTGGCCTTCTCAGACCGGGCAGCGGTAAGATGTCCTGACAGAGGCTCTGGGAAGGGCACTCAGGGGGCGGGGGAACAGCATTCTGTCAGCTCCCTTGTGCGTGTTTGTGTGTGCGCGTGGGGGTGTGCGAGAGAGAAAAAGAGAGCGAGAGGAATAGTAGGAATCATTTATGTATAAAGACTATAGTACACTACAAATTACATTATAAAATGGGTTAATTTTGGTAACCCAGACGACCCAAACTGGGTTCTAGCCTGAAACTCCAAAAGCCACCTATCACACTCCTTCTTAAAAGAGACACAAATTAACAGGGCTTAATTTCCTTCATTCATTAGCATCTACAAAATGTTCTATCATCATTAAATGTTTCCCAAACAACCACGCAAAGAGAGCGTTTGCCATAGTGTTTGGGGAAACACTTAAAGACACGTCACACTATGAAGGCTCTGGGAAATAAGGTCCACTAGTACTAATGTCTGCTCTCTAGACCAAGTGATTAATTCAGCACTTTTCCTCACAATGGGGTGTAATGTGGATGTCATCAAACACTACATGTGCATCAAGCCCTTATGCACCGGAAAGCGCTGACACAAACCTCATTCATACTTCTGTAGACTCATGCTGCCTCTGCAGTTTAGTTTGTAGTGTGGGTAAAAGAGTGGAATAACCAGTCTGACTAGGATTGGACATATACAGTAGAGCCAAGGTATCCTAAAGATGATATACTGTATCCTCATATTCTACCTATGTTTCTCTCATTTCAGTTTTCCAGTGTAATTACAGCKCAGCAGTCCTGTGCCCTCCAGTGGAAGTAATTTGCTGTAAATCATGTTTAAACATACTCTTCCGGCCCCAGGTGGTCCATGGTTAGCTTAAGAAATTGGCAATTTGTAGGACGAAAATGTACTTACAGTACAATGATGGCTGAATTAGGTTACTTCTGGACACACTAGTAATGCAGTCATTGGAATTGTTATCTATTTTAATGTGTTCAGTAGTGTGAATTTACTTTGGCTTCATTCTTTTTTGGATGCAATGAGAGCTTTTATGGTCTCTTGCTCTCCAGACCTCCATGTCGGGATATGACAAGATCACGGCTGGCAGGGGTGTCAGGAATCGATTTGCCATCAGGGCATAAAGGGACAAAAGCTTTGGAACCCTGTCAGCTAGTATTCAACATTCATATTTCGGCACACAAAAAAAAATCTATGGAGGTAAAAATATGTAAGAGAAGTACAGAGGGCAAGTTTATTTCTTTTTGTGGTTTTGTAGTAGAAAATGCAGTACTCAATCATGCAATGTTGCTTCTCTAAATGTCTTCAGGTGTGCAGATGGATAACACTGTCAATCATAGGGTGGCAGGTAGCCTAGTGGTTAGAGCGTTGGACTAGTAACRGAAAGGTTGCAAGATTGAATCCCTGAGCTGATAAGGTAAAAATCTGTCGTTCTGCCCCTGAACAAGGCAGTTAACCCACAGTTTCTAGGCTGTCATTGAAAATAAGAATTTGTTCTTAACTGACTTGTTAAATAAAAGTAAAATAAATCTCTCTCAAAGTATGCTTACTTATTCCTGTTCCAAATCCAGATGTAAAAAATCTGTCTCCCTATACTGAACCTGTAGATTACTAAAGTAAATAAGAGTTTATTTCAGGTGGTATTGGCCGCATCTCATCACCAGATGCTGATTTGTTGGAGCGTAGCTATAACATTAAAGCAGTCACAATCATTGCAGTCTCATTCTAGGCTGTTGGGGGAAACAGTGTCACTGAGGTAATGCTATCCACAAGTAGAACACCCAAAGAGCTTAAAGTGATATAAATGTCTCTGAATGACAGTATGAATCTGTATGATGACAAATAACCCCTTTGAAGCTAATGCCATGCCAAATAGGATACAAGTTTTGTATTTTAAAAAGCGAGGCCCCAGTAATAACACAATGTCAAAGTGACAGTCTTGACTGTGTAGGTACCGCAGGGAAGGCTTCATTGCGTTTATCTGAATAAGAATGTCATGCCAACTTAAATATACATTTTGTTGTAAGTAGGTCCCCTGACAAGGAGGAAAAAAAGCTACCAATAAAGTTCCACAAATGAATATTTTTCCTGTCCAATGTGTGGCACAATTCATCACAATTCAGCACTTGGGACCAAAGTAATATAAAAAACTTAGCACGCTGTCTTGAATTGAATTCTAAGAAATTAGCAATTTCCCCATGGAAAAACAGAAAATTCAGAGGGCCTCTCTGGCTGACCTGTCATCAATCACAGCTTCAGTCTTGGAGGCTGGGTAGAGGCAGGGAGACTGGGCGTCCATTGACAGGTGATACCCGCTGCTAATGGCACACAGCAAACACAGTCAAGTGCTGGGAAAAGGCAATAGAACTGTTAATTGCTCTTGCTCGATTCTGGAATGCAGAAAGCAGCTGCCTGGAGGCAGGGCTGCTACAGCCTCTCAGTCTCATTCCCTTAGCCTCAGCAAACACGGATTGCTCACAGATTACTCACTCAAACCAATTTGGTTTAGGCCTCCAATAGTAATTGAGGAAGAGGGCTGTGACATTTGACAGTGTAAGATACTAGAGGTTGAATGGGAATGACTCACTGCATGAGCAATACAATTTCCCCTGCCAATTCTAGTTTGACGGCCATTTAAATGACAGAATTGCTTAATTAGAAAGTCATGTTTTATATAAATGAGGAAATTAACACTTTTAATTACCACATTTTACCTACATTTTTATGAAAATGCCATATCCCCCCCTCCCATGTAAACTCTATGTGAAACTATGTGCTGTCCATAACATAGATCTTATGGATGCTGAAAATCAGTTGCTGTGCCCTTGTTTATGCTATATAACGCTTTTCCTTTCAGTTTCCTGAACTGTGTACGGTGTTCTAACTCAAAGATAAACCACAGAGACATATAGGGTTATTAAAAATGAATTAAACAAAACAAACCCTTATGTTTATTGTCATCAAGTACCTGGTTCTCTCTCAACGTTGATCATTTTAGGTCCTCAAATAAGTGTTGTTGAAAATGTCAGCTTGCCACAGCTTCCAAAGTGAACMAGGTTGCATTTATGTGTGAATTTGTAATGCTCTTCTCTTTTGGAGTATGACAGAGGTAGAAAGATGCTCATTGAGTTACTATGGGTCTGTCTTTGTTAGCCGGTAGTAGTAGACAGGCTAAGTGTGTGTCGGGATTGTGGGTCTGGGCTGGGAGGCTTTCCCCATTGTGTGGAAACCTCTCCACCATCTGCTGCCCTGTTCCAAGCCCCCTGTTGATCCACCCTGATGAGGGCCAGATGTTCTCCCTGGCTGCTGTGCTCTGTTGTTGCCTAATCCTATCTCACTTTGGCTCACACAACACACTTGGCAAAACAGTGTGTGAATTACAGTAGTGTGTGTATTTGAGAGTGGCTGTGCTTACGGTTGTGCAGGTGCATGCAGCTGTGTGAGTGAGAGAGGAAGTAAGAAGGTGAAAGAGGGAGAGAGAGCCTGACTCATMTATTTGTTGCCTGAGTCTAGGGATATGCTTGTTCAATATATCCATCTGATWTCTATTCTGTATATTCTGGCATTTCTGAGTATTCTGCATACTCATATTTGATTTTCAACTCTCTTGGTAGAATCTGTTTCTTCTCTGACAGTTCATTTAAGTTACGGGCATATTGGGATCTTACATACACACAGCCGAATATGAAGCTAGTGAATTTGAGATCTTCAGTGGATTTGATCATTGTTGCTAATGCTATCTTCTTGGCTGACAAGGACATCTGCCCCAGAAATGTTCCCCTAACCTCATGTGAGCAGAAAGTGTCATTACAGTGTCAGTGCTGAACTCTTTAGTCATATACATACAGTAGGTAGTGCCAACTCTCAGGTGGTTGGTGCATACCAAGAGTTTGAGTCTTTCTGCATGTTTGTATATTTAATTGGGGCTCAGAGAGAATTGTATTAATAACGTCTGCAATAGATGTCTCAATGTTTTGTACAGAATTGCATCTGTAAAAACAAAGTATGTGTTCATCAAGGTCAGCTCAGCATCGAGCTGGCCTCACCATGACATCATTAAGGCCCAAATGTACCTGACTGTGAGAGTCCTTACGTCTTCACTAAGTGAACAGGGGGAGAAAAATAGATCAAGTACAAAGATTGCATTCTTTTCACACATATTCACCATRGGCAAGCCCACTCATGCTGCTAACAGTTCAGGAAAGAGACTGTGATTAACATTTGAGGTGGGAACTCTTCCCTTTGATTCCCTGCAAAGCAGTTTCTCGGCAAGGAGGAATAGGTCAACAACAGCTGCAGGGGATCTTAATTATAAAAAAAAACGTGCTGTTTTAACAAGGTAAAAACACTTTAAGCCTAGCTTGAGGTGAACACTGATATAATTGTTTTAATAATAGTAAGGCCTGAAAGATATGGTTCATGAGACAAGGTGAATCTATGCAGACATAAGAAACTTGGAAGATTCCACGAGAAAGAAAATGATTTCTGTAACCAGTTCTGATTCCCCTTGAGGCGTCAGGATATGTTCAACCACATTGGGTATTGTGTGATATTGATAATGTGCACTGAAAGAGACATGGATAATGATGGACAGGAGCCTGACAACTAACAATGATTTGCCTTAAGAGACGTTCATAAAATTCCTTTTGTTATGTCACAAAAACAAACGTTGAATACATATATTAGAGTCGGTCTTATTATGTGTCTATCTAGCTGATATACTAATGTGTGACTGAGTGAGTGAGCTCATTTGAAGAGAGTGTCTGTAGGCCTACCACAAGACTGGATATTAAATAATGTCCTGATCCCTGAAGGGTGATAGTCATAATTATGTAGAAAAGATGTTACCATCTCAAGTGGGAAAATTATTCTCCAGCATGTACCAAATATATCCAATTTTGATGTCTAACATAATCTTGTTTATGATATCCCATTGTCGAATACAATAGAGAAATGCACAGATTCAGCATGTATTTACGAAAACAAATGTGACAGTAATGCTTTCCTTCAAAACACTTAAGAACAGGATTAAGCATATTTTGAAGCTTCTTTTAAAAATTTCTACAGCGATGTATGTATGGTTATTCATCTTGTCCCATGACTCATTAAGTCACATGCATGCTGAAACGCTAAATTGTCACAGGATTAAGTGCAATTCCTGTTCTTTTCTCTCAATCTTCAACCCTAAAACCTACAACTGACACATTACAAGCTATAATGAGGCAAGAAATGTTTGATGTATCTACCTTGTTAATTCAGAAAATTGTACGGTTCCAGTTTCATAATGACAATGTAGKCCCTACAATTGTAAAGTGTGTAAATATAAGATTATAGGTGAGGTGTGAAGGCTTTTGCCGTGTGCTGTGAGCAGGGCCTAGCCTTTTGGGGGCCTTAAGCAACATTTTGTTAGGGGGCCCCACCACCTCACAGGCAAAACATTTTAGTGGCCCGGTCGATAATTCGACCAAGATTACTACAAGTTTAGATAAATGGTTAAACAAATTTTTATTTTTTTATTTTGTACTTTTTTTTACCCCTTTTTCTCCCCAATTTCGTGATATCCAATTGGTAGTTACAGTCTTGTCCCATCGCTGAAACTCCCGTACGGACTCAGAGAGGCGAAGGTCGAGAGCCATACGTCCTCCGAAACACAACCCTGCCAAGCTACACTGCTTCTTGACACACTGCTCGCTTAACCCGGAAGCCAGCTGCACCAATGTGTCGGAGGAAACACCGAACACCTGGCGACCGAAGTCAGCGCTAGAGCATGATGGGACAAGTATATCCCGGCCGGCCAAAGCATCCCCTAACCTGGACACGCTGGGCCAGTTGTGCGCCACCTCACGGGTCTCCCAGTCGCGMCCCAGCTGGAACATAGCCTTGGATCAAACACGGGTCTGTAGTGACGCCTCTAGCACTGCGATGCAGTGCCTTAGACCACTGCACCACTCGGGAGGCCCGGCTAGACTAATTTACCAATCTAAAAAATTGCTAGCTGACATGGGCTAACTGAGTAACTGTCAGTATCTGACCAAACAAGAAAAAAACTGCTGATTCGCAAAACAAATTTTGAAAATGAACCTGGTGTATTCTACTGTTCTAACTCTCAACAGATTGAGTTCCAAAAAGTATAAATATATATATACCTGGGGCCCTAGGAGACCGCTTATGTCGCTTATGCTTGGGGCCGGCCCTGGCTGTTAGTACATGCCCAATYAAATCTGTTGACATCATCGGCACCCCATGATCGAAAGATGAATCTGCATAAAGATCTACAAATCAATTTTATAGGGCTTCGCAAAGAATAAGCAAAATCTATATAAAACCATGTAATACTTTGTATGGCGATACAGTACATGGAGCAGATTCATGTATTTAAAAAGCATGCATTTAGAATAAAATCGAATAAATCAAATGTTATTTGTCACATGCTTCGTAAACAACTGTTGTAGACTAACGGTGAAATGCTTACCTTACTTGAATGAGCACAGACTCGAGAGGACATCTGTCTTAGCAACAGAGCAGGAAGCAGTTTGAGCATCCTCTGTTCCTGTGGGGTCTTAATTTATACGTTTAGTCTTGTTTGCCCCCAACATGCATTCATACCATCTAGTCACCCAGAGAGAGCTTCAATAGAAATGGCTCAAAACAAGTTGCCATTTGCCTGGATGGTCTTTGACTTTGCACCTTGAATCCCTGATTTGGAATCTATTGACCACATGAGCCATTCCCATCACAGTGCCAGACGAGGTGTCCAAAGGGAATTTGCCAACCTCCCAGTGCAGTGAAAGGTCACCCAGCAGAGGTATGGCTTTTTAATGCAATGCCCTTTGTGGCAGAAACTCAACTGTATTCCCCTCACATGCTTCAGGAGAAAATGCTTTCAAAGCCTGAATAGGGAGAATTCCAATGACACCAATCCCCAGTGCCGTAACGCAGATAAAGAAGCCCAATGGCCCTTTATTGAGATTGTCACGGCACTGTTGATATTAAATAAACAAAACAATAYGCTTTCACCTCACCACGGGCATGAGGTCTCTTTCTGAAGAGCCATCAGACAGTTTTCAAAGCTGACACCCCAGCTCTAAGGTGATGTTCCCGTCAGATATCCTCAAAGAGGAGAGGAATGAGCCTGTCAAACAGATGGCACCAAGTTCATAATTACTGGTCTGGAATAGGAAAATGTGCAGTCTAGGTYTGTATGACAGAGTAATCTGTCGGTGTGTTTATGTGTGTGCGTTGTGTAAATATTTTCCCCTATTTCTTCAAAGAAGCACGTAATGAGATTCAATTTTAATTGCAAACACTGGTCTTTCTTACCCAGGATTGCATTCTGGCAAAAATAACTAACTCCAAGGTCGAACGTTGTTTTCAGATGTTCCATCCAGTACATGTTGAAACAAACAAACAAATGGATGATATTAAGACAAATCTCGTTACTGTAGATTATATTGTTTTGTGTGTTACATCCAGACAGCTCTCTTTCAATAATTGATTTCAAATGATGAGGTTATAGCTAACAACCAGTAACAATAGATACATATGTGTGATAGAATTTTTTTAGATTTTTTAAATCTGAAATTGCAAGAACTTCAATGAAAAAATGTGTCTTGACAGTAAAGTTTCATACAGGTTGAATAAAATCAACAATCATTTGTTGAATTCTGACATTGKTGTAGTTGTATATGACCAGTTTGTATGTTCAAATATTCCTTTAATGTCTGATGCAACCTGTTGCAAGACTACACAATGAGAGAGCTGGTAGATAGGGGAGAAAAAAAACGTAATTTATCCCCCTAGCAATTAAAGCATAATCTTTGTAATTACCGTTATTATCATAGCTAAAAAGGAAAGGATTTCTGAAATGCAGTGTTCACGACACTGCACATTAAGATGGTATTATGTCCAATTTCTTATTAAAATCAGAAAGAGCAATTATGGCAGCTGGCGATGAGTCATTTATATGAAAGAGTCCCCAACATCAAATGTAAAATTCTCCCTTTCTTCGCCAAACTACACAAGCTCGGCACTGTCACGCTCCACAACTGTTCAACAAAGCAAGCGTCAGTCACATTAAAACAAGTAAACAAGTCGAAGAATAAAATGAGATGCTTTTTACTGAGACAATGGGTTTCCCGCAAGAGAAAATGTGTCGGATGAACACAATATGACACGACTCCTATAGAAAACCTCAGAAGAAAAATGTCAGGCCTCCACCATACTGAAGCGATAAATATGTCGTATTGAAGGCTATGAAAGCTATGTGTACGTTTCTTTGAATCTTTGAAATGGAATGCCACAATTGTATGAATCCCCATAGTTTCCAAGCAGTTGAAGTAAAAAAAAAAATAGATGTATCTTAACGGGAAACTATATTAATTTGCGAGGAAAAGTTGTTTTAACAACATTGTTTGGGAATTATATTCTGTGTGATGAAACAGTCCTATTGAGAGGCGTCTGAAATACCTCTCTGTAATATTTGTATGCTTTCTGCAACAGGAATTGATACAATACCACCCTGCTCAATTGAACACCAGCTTCCTCTCCCCATTCAACTAATTATTTGTTCTCTCTTTGTTTATGTGAGCCTCAGCTCCATGCAGAGCAAAAATCTATTTGCCATCTCAGATTGTCATATTCCTTCTCACCTACCAGACTTGCCGCAATTATTGTCTAGCAGCCACTTCTAGAGGAGAAATGGTCCCCTGAGTGCCAATGGCTTTTTTTTGTTGCAACCAGCCGCTCCAAAGKCTTCCCCATACCTACAAGAGATTAGAACTGGCTCCTGGTGGGCCGGCTTAGAAAGAAGAGGTGCAGAGGGKCACATGGGTTGGTGGTTGCCTCTCTGTRCCACAGCAGTAACAATCAAAAGACAACTGCTGCCCATACGTAGAGAGAAGTTAAGAACAAGGGTTATTGCTGCTTCTTGTGCTAGTCCTGAGCACTGCACCCGTGTGCTGCTGCATGGCTTCACTATCTTTATTACACATCATTTTAATGTCGACTAGAGAGGGAGCTGACATTTTTATTGAATTATTTACCAGAGAAAATAATGACAGCAGGGTCTCACTGCTAAACAAATAAATAAATCACAGCTTTAATCGAATTCAGGGATGATGTATTGGACAGGGACATTATTAGGTTAGATGCTAGATGTTAACCCTTGCATTGCCAACATAATCACAGCACATTATTCTGCAGACTAGAGCTTAATTTGAGTTTAGTTTGCCTTTACGGTTTACCAACGTAACAAGTTTTTTTCCGGATTCTGTCTGTGGATCCATGCTGATATGGAGAACTGGGATGTTGAGTATAATTACATATAGTGATAGTGTTTCAAAGACAGCCAGAACAGAGCTAGTGTTGCTAGCTAGTGGATGCTAGGCCTAGCYATCAATTAAATATAAGTATTTCTGTCAGTTATTCTGAAGCAACTTTTCAGATTTCAAAAGGTAAAACCGTAAAACCTTTRATTTATTTCATTTTTTTATCCTACGGCAATCGTACATGATTCATCGGAGTCTTTTGATCATGATCAGCCCTAACCACAAAAGAATAAAAGGGCAAAACTTGCAGCTAATAAACAGTGTGCTTAAAAACCTACCTGAACTCCCCGGCTGACATCTAAGAGTGTGGGCTTATCATATCCCTATACACTTTCTTCCTCTCTCCCATCTGCACCAGCAACTCTCCACAGACATCCCGAGCCTTTCATTCCTTCAGTCTCCTTATTTAAATTTTAAGACCGTGCCTGTAAATTGTATTACCCACCATTATTAAAGCCACATGAAAAAAAGAAGAAGAAAAAGTGGGACATGAATTCATTGTCTGAGAGGGCGCYCAATGTGATTAAAAGACAGAGAGACAAAAATAAAATCCACAGCCTCATTGTGCCTGGGCTCCACTATAATTGCCAATCAAAATCCAGCCCTTTGTCACTCTCCCGTTCTGTGCCCCCATCCAGATATGTTGAGCTCATGGTCTGGTTTGCTTACCCTCCACGTGACACTGCTTCCCCTCCTTTCTGTGCCCCCTGGGGAATTAAAAACCATAGACAGGATGGCCCTCAGACCCTCAGCTCTGAGGTCACACAGATAATACATGTGCTAATCCTCTGTTGAGAAAAGGATGAGTTTATAGAGTGGGGATGAGAAGAAAATGACGATAACCTTCAGTAAGTACAATGGCCCTCAGATGCATTTCGCTGCAAACTGCTGTCTCACTGTACCAGCCGGTGCCGCTGGCTGAGAATAGGCCACGATTCACAAATGAATAATATTATTTCAGCACAGACCATGTCAGCATACTCGTACGGGCGAGGTTGGAATGTGGGACAAGGCCACAGACAGAAAAAAGGAACCATTACTAAGTGAAGCTCAAAATTACCCAGGTTTCAACAGTGATAACTTTTTTTCATTCTCACAATGAGGAATTATCAGCAAAAAGGGAAGGCGGAGAGAGATGGGGGGTCTATGTAATAGTGGGAGGATCACCATTGATAAAACCATCCAAACTCAAGGGCTTTGAACTGACAGGCAGCCCGAGAGGAGCTTCTGTAAAGAAGCTGGTGAGCGATAAAGGGACAGTATTCCCCAAACTTGAATAATCCCTCGACAGCAGAACCCCAGCCTCCCCTTGGGGGATGTTCTTAGCCTGATCTAAAATGATTAACTTGCTCACAACTGGTGGGCTGAGGGAGCGATCAGCCGTCTGCAGGATTGGGTTCTTTGCCAATAAAACGATACGCCCTGGACAGTACTACAAGGGGAACTGCTTGCTAAAAGGAGAAGAATATGGAAGATATATTCCTGGTTGTAGAACGATAAAAACAACCTCCATCACCCTCAGCACATGACATAATCATCCACTGTGGGGTGGGTTCTGAAGATATCAGATACAAACATTCTTACTCAGTGGCGGTTCTAGTTTGTATGGCTCCCTGGGCGAACCCCCCCAAAAAGCACCATTCTGCATTAACTGTCATTTTTATTCCGACATTTGGAACATCACAAATATATAATCATAAAATTTWAAACGATATAAATATAAAAATATATATAAAAATAAGACTCATCAATATCAAAAAGAAGTAACAAAGACAAATAAAAACACATTTATGTTGATTTGGCACTCGAGCATCAATACATTACCCATCCCCCAACACTGTCAACCAAGAGTCAAGACTAAACCAATTCACCTTGGTGGTGTGCAGACTGGTTTTATGTCATTCTTAACGATTTCACACAAARCAGAAAAAAATGCAACAATTTATCTGTGAAACTATATATTCACAGTATTATGAATGAATTGTGGTTTATTTTGTAGCATTTCGTCGTGTGACTGATTTTACTCATTGCATTAGTACTGTACAAAGTTAGAGGTGCGCTATTTGATAGATTCCCCCGCTCCCCCTACCTCGGGCTTCCAGTGGGGAGACCTGAGGTCAATCTACACCCGCCCCCCTCCCCTGCTCGTACTTCTGAGTAGGAGACCTTGCCAGGCAGTAGCCTGCCTAGCTCACAAACTAGAATCAGGGCGCCCACTCTGACAAGGTTAACTGACCCACAGTCCCACACGGTGACATGATATCAATGATATGACGTACAAATGAGCGACAGAAAACTGATGGGGCAAATGTCACCATTCCGATTTATTTTGTGCCGGCGCCATGTGCCCCCCCCGGCATGATGCTGCCCATGTCGCCTATACCTAAATCTGCCACTGTTCCTACTTATTGCCTATGTGGTTATAATTTTACTCAATGACTACATTTATGGAGCACATGTACTCAGAGGACTACTCACTAGCTAAAAAAAAACATACCAAAACATCTGTTCTCATTATATATTCTCATCATGGTTTAGATATGAAACTGAGGTTAAGGTTTCTTATATCTTGGGTATCAGTCTCCCGGTTTCTCTACCACACACTCTAAAGGAATACTCTACCTGTAGTTTCAGAGCCCTGTGGCCAAAGATCAGAATCAGGTTCAGCCAGGCAGAAAATGGATGCCAGGGTCATACAGGCAGCAGCGAATAAGGAGCAGATGATCATTTTCAAGGGAGCTCCTAAAAATGTACTGCGCTGCGACGTTAACTCAGTCACTTAACTGCTGTGTGTTTACATTTTAGATGGACTCCAAACTGCACTTCAAATGACATTTGAGAGTTAGAATMGCCAATTAAATCCAGGACCATACGTGACATGTCTTCAATTACTGCAGGTCTACTGTGGAGGGCTCAAATATAGCACAACTCCCATTGCTCTTCGATCGTCTAAATTACTTTTGAGGTGAGTGTGTGTGTGTGCGTGCGTGCACACGTGTTTTGCCTGTGGACCCGCCTGGGCTCACCTCTGCGTTGTAAGCCCCTCCGTTGTGCATATGCATTTGTCAAAAAAGCTCCATAATTTTCTCATGGGGTCTCCTGGTGAGRKACATCTCCCAGTGACTCACGATGAACACATTCATTCTTTTATGAAAGTAGAACCAAGCTGAGAGAGAAATCAAAAAGAGAGCCAGTAAACAAAACACCAGCTCACCCTCTCTGCAGAGAGAGAGAGAGTGGAAAGCGGACACTCACAGGAAAAACAAACACTGTTGGTTAATTTTCAGATCTGGTACTCTTCCAAGTTCATTAAACAAAAGACTCTGATTTATTAAAAGCTTTTGTACAGTTTGAGCAGTTCTTGTGATACGGTACAATGAATAAGTGATAAGTTCTTTGGTAATTTGCAGAACGATACAACTGTATTATTTACACTGCAAACCCAGAAGACCAGCACCATGGGTAACATGAGTAAATGTGACAGGGTTCTGTTGGCAGAATCCACTTAGATTAGAKCTAGCACAATCAACCCACATTTGCATGAACAGCTACAACCGTGGAACTGACGTTGTGATAACATGTGTGACAACTGACATATTACAGAGCATACTATTGTGACGGGGCAGGCAGCAGGGCTCACGCTGACCGGCACCACAGAAATGACCAAGCTGGGATCAATTTCCCCAACAGCATGATTGCTGGTCGATTTGGCATTCATCAGTACCGGCAGTACCATTCACCTAATGTATTTGGTATTCTATTTCATCCGACTTCTTCAGAGCCATGCTAAAATTGTGACTCCTCTTTCAGTAGGCAGGAGGAAGTCAGAAAAAAAATATGAGAAGGAAGATTGACTAGTAGAGAGCAGAGTAGGGGGATTGGAGAGAGCAGGAAATAGARGAGGGCACAGTGATCCCTAAGAGGGTAGAGCTCTCTGACCTAGCTCAATACCTCTCAAATGTGCTCCTTTCAGACTGGGCCAGGCTGACCTAAAATTACCAGAGTATTGGAATCCTTCTTTGAAGTGGTACTATGACATGCATTATCACATACACACAGTATAACCTTATGTGGACATTTGTGATGGTGTATAAAAAAAAATACAAATACAAAAATGTACTCGTTTTTATTTATTTACAAAATGCCTATACAAAACACCGACATATTACTAGAACACCTACTATTTTCCTCACCTCCCAGAAACTGTACTTTTGGATACATGCACATGGTATATTTCTTCTTTGTTCATTTCCATCTTCACCATACCTCCTCCAAACACTTGGTGGCGCTATAATGTTATCGCCTCAGATCAGTGAAATTAAACCAGAACAAAAGAGATTGTGAGACGCCGCATTAATGAACAGTGTGGGTTTCTGTGAAAGGTGTGTGTGAGAATGTGAGCTTGTATTCATGGCATGCTGTACCATATCTCTGATGCAGTTCAGACTTACTTTCACCTTTGAGCTTTTGTCTTTATGCCTGCCATATTGCGCTCACTTTGCACTTTCTCTCAGAACAATTGTCTGCCCATTTTTCCCCCCCACTTTCTCTCCACCAATTTCGTCCCCTACCACCATGTCTGTCACTGAGATCTCTGTTAAAAGCAATGTTTGTCATGGAGATTGACCTGTCAAACCTGAAACATGGCTGCAGTTACATCAAGATACGGGCAGGAATGCCCTTTGTGGTTTATGAATCATACACTTTATCAAGAGAAAACAGGTTGTTCCCTTAAACACTCGTTTGAACCCTACGCTTGAGCAGGCAAACTGTTATCTCCTCTCCCCGACATGCACCTCCTTCTCRTCCTACTCCTCATCTCTCTCAAGCCGACACAAGTTATATCAAAGGAAGCTAATGAGATCATTTGCGTTGYAATTACACAACACACTGTTTGTCAGATAAGTCAAATATAACAAGCAATGAGCTTGCCATTAGTCAAAGCAGATGAAAAAAAGATCACCCTTTCAATGAAAGAAATTACAGAAACTAAAAAGAGCTACATTCTAAATGAAACTCACCAGATAAAATAACGAGAATTATAAAACACAAAATGGGGTAGATGTATGTTAATATTGGGCAGTGGACCTACTGTGGACACTAAATAAAGACAGTGGAATGTCTAACAATGTGGAACGCATTTATAAGGTTTCTTTAGAACAGTCTGTTTTCTAAAGCAACAACGTTATTAGCCTGTGAGCAATTAGAAAAMGAAAAGCTGTGTTTAAGTGTCTCACCATTTCACAGGCATGCTGTTCACATTTCCTTTTTGGATTCACAGAGCACAGTGGGGTACAGGTGATAGGGAACAGAACCAAGAGCCGAAATGCACTTAAGCTGTGAGGCCTTTCCAGGTTATCATTTTCATATATTATTAGGTGATTATGGTGTACAATCGCAATATGCTGTGAAAGACCATGTGTGTTGTATGTCAAGATACTCTGGCAATTGATATTGACATTTATTCAGTACAACGAGTTTCATTCGTCTTCAGGCCAGATTCAACTTCTTTCTTGAAAGGCCCTTAGCATCTGCTGAATTATGYTACGATCTAGCCTTGAAAAATGAAATAGAACTCTGATGTAGCGCCACTTTGACTCACAGTACCTCCGTCAAACAGCATTGCTACTGTCAACATCCTATCTAATCCTCAAGAAATTGTGGTGCATCTTTCATGACTCACATTTCTTTGGTAAAATCAAATGGCTTTAATTGAATACGGCTACAAGTGGCTATGCTGTTTATAATGTCATACAAGGACGTCATGTAGTGCATATTGAAATCCACTCTGAAACACACCATACTAAAAAATGCAAAAAGAATTTCACATAATGTTGTTCCTTGATAGCATCTGCCTCTCCCTTTTATATTTGTTCAACTTCTTAAACATTAACTTATAGGTATCTCACTTCAAATGTTGGGTAACCTCTTCACATAGGAGGTCAGGACAAAACCAAGGACAGATGTGTAGTGTAGTGACTCACTAATGCAACACATTATATTTAAACACCTGTGCACAGGTTAAGATATGAAAATATGCTCTGGTTTATTTGAACATCTAATCACATGGCTACCCAGACTATTTGCATTGCCCCCCACCTACATATACATATTACCTCAATTACCTTGACTAACCCCCGCACATTGACTCTGTACCCCCCCCCCCCCCTGTATATAGTCTCGCTATTGTTATTTTACTGCTGATCTTTAATTACTTGTTACTTTTATTCCTTATTCTTATTTGTATTTTTTATCTAGATTTTTCTTTTAAACTGCATTGTTGGTTAGGGGTTCGAAAGTAAGTATTTCACTGTAAGGTCTACCTACACCTGTTGTATTCGGTGCATGTGACTAATAAAATTTGATTTGATTTCACTTATTTTTATCCTAAATGATGGATGAGCTAATTGGGCAGTTAAACAGGTGTCCTTAATTGCCAAATGCATAAGGAATTCTGTAGAGGCTAGGTATAATCTCATGAACAAAGTTATTGTGGTATTTAGAACTTTCACTGTTAGAGGTACATTTTATGTCTCAGTGTGTTGGCACATGTGTGTTGGCACATGTGTGCGTGCGTGTGTGCGTGCGTGTGTGCCAGTGTGAGCAAGCTCTGTTGGAATGCATGTTTTCATGAGGAGAAGGTAGGCACTGCAACACCTCACTCGAGGAGGCACTCACATTTTATTTTATTTCCTTTTGTGGTAACCAGGTAAAAAGTCAGAACTCAGCACTGACTGTGAAAGTTGCTCAAAGTCTTTTTGAAACCAGGGTGAACCCAGCGCTGACACTGATACATAAATGTGGGCATGAAAGACTCTGTGGCAAGAGGTTCAGGAATACAAGACTCTCATCTCAGTGTCATAAGCACCCTGCTCCTTTGAAGAAGAAAGAGAATGAAAGGTCTGAAAGGGAGATGCTCGTCTTGCCTCAATGCTGCTCATACTAATTTCCTGCTTTTCGGAAAACTGCAGACAAATATMATCATTATTAGGCAAATGTCATAACAAGTAATAAAGGTTTGTTTGAAAAACTACTCCCAAGTGTTGATGATTATCGTCACAGCGGAAACATGTTTAAATGTTCAATGAATGTTTGGATATTAAAACAGTGAGATTATCAGACAATACAGGCATAATGCACAAGAGGCCATGGTATATCATGAATAGTCTGAAACTTAAATACCCTGACCTAGTGAGATATACATGGCAGAGGCTTAATCAAGCTAGTCGTCTTGATTACTTTCTTATGACATTCTCTCTGGCATCAAAAGTTTAAAAAGTGTTGATAGGGGACAGAATGCGGTCGGACCATCACATAATTATATATTACTCTCGCAGAKTTTCCACGTGGGCGAGGATATTGGAAATTTAATCAAAGCCTACTGGATGATAACTTGTTTTTAACTAGGACCGAAGAATTTATAACTGACTTTTTCTGACATAACATAGGTACAGCAGATCCCCTTATAGTATGGGACACTTTTAAATGTGCCCTAGGAGGCCACGCAGTTCAGTTCTCATCTATAAAACAATAAAAGCATAAAAGCAATTTATGTCAAAAGAGTCCATATTAACAAAGGAAATTGAAGGACTAACAGTACAGATAGATAGCAATAAAAACAATCTACTATAGAGGCTCAGAGTAAGTTAGAGGAAAAACAAAAAGAAATGGAGGAACTTATTCAAGATAGATCCAGTGTAATAGATTATAAAAATAAAGCGAACTGGAAGGAATATGGGGAAAAATGCACCAAATAATTTTTCAATCTTCAACATAGAAATGCTAKCAATGTTTTGGAACTAAAACTTGTTACAAATGATGGAGTTACTCATGATTCACCGAACGATATTTTGAAAGAGGAAGTAAAGTACTTTAAGCATATGTTTTCGTTTCAGTCTCCACCATCTGCACTAACCGAAGCTAATTGTATGGATTTTTTTTCCTGTAAATAATGTAAAATTAACTCCAGGGCTGGGTGACATACCAGTGGAGGTTTACCAAACTTTTTTTGATATACTCAGAGGACCATTATTGAATGTTTTAACCACTTCCACATAAATTGTAGATTATCGGACACTCAACAAGAATGTCTGATTTCATTATTACTGGAACAGGATCCAAGTGGTATATATAAAGATCRAGTCCATTTTAAAAATTGGAGGCCTCTTACACTTCAGTGTTGTGATGCAAAAATTCTAGCTAAATGCTTAGCGCATAGAACTAAAAAGGTTTTGTCAGATATTATTCATCCTAATCAAACAGGTTTTTTACATGGACAATACATTTGAGATAATATAAGGCAAGTACTGGAAACAACAACACTATGAAATATTGGGGAAACCAGGCCTGGTTTTCATAGCTGACTTTGAAAAATKTTTTGATAAAGTACGACTTGAGTTTATATATAAATGCCTGGATTATTTCAATTTTGGAGAATCTCTTTTAAAATGGGTTAAAGTTATGTATAGTAAACCTAGGTGTAAAAAAGTAAATAATGGCTACATCTCAGAAAGTTTTAAACTGTCAAAAGGAGTAAAACAAGGTTGTCCGCTTTCGACACATCTATTTATTTTTTGCCATTGAAATGTTAGCTGTTAAAATTAAATTAGATCCAACAAAAATATGAAGGGATTAGAAATCCATGGCTTAAAAACAAAGGTGTCATTGTAAGCTGATGATTCATGTTTTCTTTTAAATCCACAATTAGAAACCCTCCACAGCCTCATACAGGATCTAGATGCTTTTTCTAGCCTCTCTGGATTAAAACCGAACTATGTGTACTAATCAAATCAAATCAAATGTTATTTGTCACATACACATGGTTAGCAGATGTTAATGTGAGTGTAGRGAAATGCTTGTGCTTCAAGTTCCGACCATGCAGTAATATCTAACAAATAATCTAACAATTTCACAACAACTACCTTATACACACAAGTGTAAAGGAATTAATAAGAATATGTACATAAAGATATATGAATGAGCGATGGCTGAACGGCATAGGCAAGACGCAGTAGATGGTATAGAGTAGAGTATATACATATGAGATGACTAATGTAGGCATTGTAAACATTATATAAAGTGGCATTGTTTAAAGTGGCTAGTGATACATTTATTACATCCAATTTTTAATTATTAAAGTGGCTAGAGATTTGAGTCAGTATGTAACGAGGAGTAGTGATTCGACCAAGGTGCAGCGCGTTGAAATGCCATAATGAATTTTATTAAACAAGAACAAAAACGAACTATACTTGAAATGATTACAAAATAACAAAACGAATGTAGACAGACTAGAACGACGAACTGACATAAAACACGCAGAACGAACGAACAAGTACTTACTACAAACAAAATGACGAACGAACGAAACAGTCCTGTATGGTGCAAACAAACACAGACACAGGAGACAACCACCCACAAACAAACAGTGTGAAAACACCTACCTTAATATGACTCTCAATCAGAGGAAATGAAAAACACCTGCCTCTAATTGAGAGCCATATTAGGTCACCCTTTAAACCAACATAGAAACAGAAAACATAGACTGCCCACCCAAACTCACGTCCTGACCAACTAACACATACAAAACTAACAGAAAACAGGTCAGGAGCGTGACACAGTATGTTGGCAGCAGCCACTCAATGTTAGTGGTGGCTGTTTAACAGTCTGATGGCCTTGAGATAGAAGCTGCATTTCAGTCTCTCGGTCCCAGCTTTGATGCACCTGTACTGACCTTGCCTTCTGGATGATAGCGGGGTGAACAGGCAGTGGCTCGGGTGGTTGTTGTCCTTGATGATCTTTTAAAAGAAACGTCCTCTCACTGTCAACTGTGTTAATTTTCAGCAAACTTACATGTGAAATATTTGCATGAACATAACAATATTCAACAACTGAGACATAAACTGAACAAGTTCCACAGACATGTGACTAACAGATATGGAGTAATGTGTCCCTGAACAAGGA
>NC_036850.1:8724379-8871361 GCF_002910315.2 Salvelinus sp. IW2-2015 | reverse complement strand
GGGGGGGGGGGGGTCAAAAGTAACAGTCAGTATCTGGTGTGGCCGCCAGCTGCATTAAGTACTGCAGTGCATCGTCTCATGGACCGTACCAGGTTTGCCAGTTCTTGCTGTGTGTAGCGATTCTCGTCTGGTGAAGGAGAAGAGGACCAAAAAGCAGCGTGGGAAGTGTTCATCATCATTTCATTGAAACTGAACACTATACAAAAATAACACAGAGGAGAAAACGAAACAGTTCTGCAAGGTGAACAGACACTAAAACAGAAAATAAACACCCACAACCAAAATGGGGAAAACAGGCTACCTAAGTATGATTCTCAATCAGAGACAATGATCGACAGCTGCCTCTGATTGAGAACCATACCAGGCCAAACACAGAAATAAAATAACATAGAAAAAAGAACATAGACTACCCACCCCAACTCACGCTCTGACCAAACTAACACAAAGACATAAAAAAAGAACTAAGGTCAGAACGTGACACTTCTGAGATGTTACACCACTCTTTCCTTTCTGAGAGGCCTTTCAGGTTACGTCGATATAGGAATCATTTTACTGTGGATATAGATACTTTTGTACCTGTTTCCACCAGCATCTTCACAAGGTCCTTTGTTGTTGTTCTGGGCTTGATTTGCACTTTTTGCAACAAAGACAGAACGCGTATCCTTCCTGAGCGGTATGGCGGCTGTGTGGTCCCATGGTGTTTATACTTGCGTACTATTGTTTGTACAGATGAACATGGCGTTCAGGTCTTGGCAGATTTCTTTTTATTTTCCCATGATGTCAAGCAAAGAGGCACTGAGTTTGAAGGTAGGCCTTGAAATACATCCACAGGTACACCTCCAATTGACTCAAATTATGCCAATTAGCCTATCAGAAGCTTCCAAAGACATTACATAATTTTCTGGAATTTTCCAAGCTGTTTAAAGGCACAGTCAACTTAGTGTATGTAAACTTCTGACCCACTGGAATTGTGATACAGTGAATTATAAGTGAAATAATCTGTCTGTAAACAATTGTTGGAAAAATTACTTGTGTCATGCACGAAGTAGATGTCCTAACCGACTTGCCAAAACTATAGTTTGTTAACAAGAAATGTGTGGAGTGGTTGATAAACGAGTTTTAATGACTCCAACCTAAGTGTATGTAAATGTCCGGCTTCAACTTTATCCATGTTTATGTATATTTGTATGTATTTACACTACTGTTCAAAAGTTTGGGGTTACTTAGAAATGTCCTTGTTTTTGAAAGATAAGCACATTTTCTGTCCATTAAAATAACATCAAATTGATCGGAAATACAGTGTAGACATTGCTAATGTTGTAAATGGCTATTTTAGCTGGAAACTGCAGATTTTTTATGGAATATGTATATAGGTGTACAGAGGCCCATTATCAGCAACCATCACTCCTGTGTTCCAATGGCACGTTGTGTTAGCTAATCCAAGTTTATTATTTTAAAAGGCGAATTGATCATAATGCAGTTATGTTAGCACAGCTGAAAACTGATGTTCTGATTAAATAAGCAATAAAACTGGCATTCTTTAGACTAGTTCAGTATCTGGAGCGTCAGCATTTGGGGGTTTGATTACAGGCTCAAAATGGCCCGAAACAAAGACCTTTCTTCTGAAACTCGACAGTCTATTCTTGTTCTGAGAAATGAAGGCTATTCCATGCGAAAATTTGCCAAGAAACTGAATATCTCGTACAACGCTGTGTACTACTCCCTTCACAGAACTGCGCAAACTGGCTCTAACCACAATAGAAAGAGGAGTGGGAGGCCCCGGTGCACAACTGAGCAAGAGGACAAATATATTTGAATGTCTAATTTGAGAAACAGATGCCTCACAAGTCCTCAACTGGCAGCTTCATTAAATAGTACACGCAAAACACCAGTCTCAATTTTAGAATATGGCTGTAACATATCAAAATGTGGAAAAAGTCAAAGGGTCTGAATAGTTTCCGAATGCACTGTACACTTACTGTACACTGATTTAACTGGCTTTTTCACAGTCGCAGTGTACAGTATTTTCCAGCGACAACATGTTTCTGATGGACTTTTTCCGTTACACACAGGTGTTCGGAGCATGCTGGACAGATAACTAGCACAGGTGGTACCTCTGTCTTCCATAAACACATGCTGTGACTTGGAGATATTGCCGTGTGGGAACACTAACACTAACCCTATAAAGTTGTGTATCAATGTAACCTTTTGTATTTTCAAAATGATTTCTCGCTGATATGAAAGATAAGATCCTTATGCTTCCAAAACTGCAAGTGATGCATGATAATGTTCAGACTGAACGCCAGGGCTCTAAACAAAACTGTACAGAAGACGGCCTTTGCCCAATGACTCTTATGTGTAATGTATCAAGGGCTAATGGCCAACAAGCTGCGTCAACCATAAACTAAAAGCACAGCTATCATGGTTGTAAAAAAGTTATAGTGTCAAAAAACATATTAATATATTGTTTTTTATACAGGTTTTTTGCATTTACCTGCCGAGGTCATTTCCTTAGTGGGTGATGTCAGAGGTCGTATGTAGTAAATACCACCTTCTCACTTGTTTATGAACGCAGCATAAGGACTGAAGATTTCAGAGTTCCCAATTGTCTTGAACCCAGCAACAGGTAACGCATAGCGTGATGACATCATGACAAGGCTCCTTGGCGACGTCAAAACTGCCAATTCATGTGCAACATTTTTCTAGAAGAATAAACAATAAAACTTTGTTTATATGAATGAATATGAATGTTAAATTCTATCAGGACATTCAATGCCGAGTCATCCCTCTAGCCTAGCTAGCTACCATTGGCTAACGTTAGCTAGCTAGCTAGATGGTAAGTGATCTCGTCATGTTTATGCGAACAACTAAAATTGTAAATTCAGGAATGTGTCAATTATGAAGGATTTATCCTGAATTGGTGATCTTGCTAGCCAGCTAATGACAAATGTTGGAAATAATCCTTTTCGATCTGTTTTCATTCAGGGACTAAAGAGGACAACTGGTGTAAAGGTAAAACATTGGAACACATAGTTACAACAATACAACAGTGTGGCATGAGTAAGATGGCGGCGTAGATCTGTTCCCTGATCTCCCTTTGTTTAACCAAACTTTAGGCAAACTACCCCTTCTACAAGCTATAAATTGCAAGCTACAAACTTGAACATTGCTCCTAAAATGCTAACAACAAAAACAAAAATAGCTGCTAAGAAACACAATGAAAGACACAGCCAACACCAATCAAGAGCCCGTCTTTGCTGAGCCACCTGATGATCCACTTGCGATTTCTCCACAACCAGAGCAATCTAACACACCTGGCAGCTCCACCGCCAACCTCAACCTATCCAAATTCATCTAGACAACTCTTGAAAAGTATTTTCAAGTGGCTGAGGAGAAATCGAAGGCACAATTTGCTATTTCGGAGAACAAGCTGGACAGTACGAAGGGGATGTTTAGTCCAGCTTACCGAGGACATCCAGGACCTGCACTCTGGCAGTGCAAAGCTAAAGGCGGTGGTAAACAAATCTGAGAAACTGTGCCTTGATAAAATCAATAATTTTTTAAGCAAAATGATCCATGCTCGAGGACAGAAATAGACGGTATAATCAACGCATTATCAACTTGAGAGAAGGATAAGAAAATAACAACACACTGGCTTACCTGACTGAAAACCTTCCCAGATGGTTCCCATCCCTGTCTGGACAGCCATAAATCAGGAGGGCACACCGAATCAGCCAGTCTAGACAATCAACGGCTACTCCCAGAGTCCTGGTCATGAAATGCCTGTGCTTCACAGCCCTAGACAGGATCCTCAAGGAATAAGGAAATCACCTGTGGAGATCGCGGGTTTCACTCTCAGGTTTGGAGCCAATTACAAGTGCCGGCGGCCCTGCGAACTGATCATGAACCGTGTGAGGGGCTTTGGCTACGATGCTTTCCTTCTGTACCTGGCTACTATCAAGCTGGTGTATGGAGCTGAACAACGTATTTTTCACAACATATTCGAAGCAAAGAAGTTTGTTACGTCTCTGGAGGAAGAAGGCTGTGATCAGCCAGCTGGTTAGCTAACTTTATTTACAAACAAAGACTGTCCTTGCCCACTGGTTATGCCAATAACTGCAATGAATGTTCATGAACTTGCTGTATCCAATCCTGAACTGTGAAGAGGGTATGAAGTTTAGATAATCCTTGTGAATGTAACTACATGAGCTTAATTAAATGATCCATCACATTTTTGCTAAAACTTGTATTTTGTGCTTGACAGTCTGCTCTTTTAGTGCATCAATCTCTGAGGTGGGAACGATTCTGAGGGAAGAATAGCTTACATCAAAATGATGTTAAATGGAAAGAATATAGCAATGGCCTCGGTCTACACACCAAACCTTTTTTACATGAAATTTTATATGGAGCTAACCACATTAAGTCTTGATTTGTCTGACTTCAGCCTAATCATAGGTGGCGACTTTAATGCTGTCTGGCTACACGGATTGGACAGAGCTGGCTTAACTGAAGGAAAAAAACAGCGACTTCCATCCTCAGCTCTGAGAAAATGGGCTGCGCTGCGCTGTCATCGATGTTTGGCATACTACAAATCCATCTGCCAGAGAATGTACCTTTTTCTCATCACAATATAATGTGGAATATTTTCTGTATAGATTATATTCTTGCTTCCAGGCATCTAATTGGGAAGTCAACTGACATTGATATTTTACATGTGGCACTGTCCAATCACAGAGCAGTTAGTTGTAAAATGTTGGTCCCTGGTGGGAAAACCCGAGCTCTCCGTTGGCGCTTCAATTCAACCCTACTGCAGGACGAATGAATCGTAAGAGAAATGGAAGAGCAATTCATTAAATTTATAAGTATTGCTAAACCATCTGTGGAGGATCCTTGCATGTTGTCAAATGCTGTAAAGCGCTTTGTCAAAGATAAAAGCATTGCATTTGCCTTAGAAAACAAAATAGCGGTCCTTGAACAGAATATGCACGGCCGCCACATCAGATTTAATTTTACAGCGAGAGCTACTGACAAAATATATCAACCAGTTACTTAGACACCGAGCAAATTTCCTTACACATAGAACAAGACAAAATGTGCATCTAAATAGTGCATAACCTAGTCATTTACTTGATTTCAAACATTGCGTCAATTAAATTACCTAATGGGAGCACTACTACAAACCCAACTGAAATTAATAATACATTTCAGACATTAGTTATTTCAATTTGTACTGCTCAGATGTGACCTACAGTGAACAAGCGTGTAATTTCTTTTTAAACCCTTTACAGCTCTCATGCCTTTCCTCGGATGCCTTCCACTCATTAGATGCCGCTATAACACTGTCAGAGGTATAACAAAAATACCACCCAAAATATGAATAAAGGTACATCTCCGGGGCTGGATGGCATACCACCTGAATTTTACATCAGGTTCTGGCACCAATTACGTCCATTCTTATTAGATATGATTCACTCTGCTCTCAAGAACAAAATGATAATATTGCTATTATTTGATTGCTTTTATAGAAGGACAAAGACCCTTCTGAATGTTTTAGCTACTATTGCCCCCTGTCTCTGCTGCATGCAGACATTAAACTGTATGCCAAGATGTTGGCATCTCACCTCAAACCCTTTCTGACCATTCTAGTTCATAATGACCAAACTGTCATGGTTCCTCCTGTCACCAGAGGGCGGCAGAGACCGCCCTAGAGACATTAACGACACCCAGGTGTGTCCTATTACTCATTATGACCTCCCTGTTAAAAGAGGTGTGTTTTCTGTAGTCCTTTGCTGAAGATTGAATTATGTGCCGTGTGAGTTTGTCTCCCGAGTGAGTTTTTGAGACTTGGCGGTTGTTGGTTTCCCTGTGTTACTGTGATCCTTCCTTTACCGGTTCTCAGTATTATGTTTATACATAACTGCTGATTCCTCGTCTGGTCTCCTCTCTGCACCTGGATCCAGCCTTGCGGCTGATCATGTTCGCCGCCTCCTCTATGTCATCGAAACATCAGAAAGTGCTGAGTCTCATAATGCAATTCTCTCACTTGATGCAAAGAAGGCTTTTGATCACCAAGAATGGCATAATTTCTGGGAAGTGTTACACCACATGGTTATTGGTGATTACTTTATATGAATGATCCAAAACCTTTAAGCCAATCCATCTGCAATGGTTCTAATTGGAAACATATGCTCCTGTCAGTTCTCCAGCTCCAGACGTTCTCCCCAAGGCTGTCCTCTTTCTTTGTTGTTACCCATAGCTCAGACAGTTGCCAGTCAGTCTGCCATGATCCTATCCCAATCTATGGCACCAAACATCACATATCTCTGTATATCCTGATGACATGTTATTATTCTTCTAGAATGTTCCTCAGTCTCTTCCCCACTTTTAAGATATCTTAATTTCTTCTTTTCARCGTCAAGTCTAAGCATAGAGCTAGAACATTCTGGCCCCTTAGGTGCTGCCATAGAGTTACATTAGAAGTGCCCATCCAAGAAGGCTCAAGGTAATTGGCCACATATAAAATTACATCAAATCACATATGTACAGTAGCTTTGATTGGACTGATCATGTCAACATCATACTTTCAAAATCTTAGTCAGCAGTCATCATGAATCAAGTTGACAATCTACTGGCAAATCCTTTTTAATCCTTGTCATATGCAGAGAAATAACGCAGAGAAATTATAGTTAAAACGTATTGGTGCTCATCAGCCATTGGACATTAATCATTACACAAATCGCAAATTCAACAATGATTGGTTTGGAAGAAATCAGTGACAGTGGCTAACTGCAAGCATGACAAAGCAATCACTAGCCTGCTATTCAGTGGAGTGGCTGTGATTAAGGGGCTTTTTTTCCAAGTTTAAAATGATAAACATTCAATATTGGCCATGCTGTCAATGAAGCATGATTTGTGTCACGCTCAAACCAACTGTTAACTCGGAACTGTGAAAACTTGACTTCAGTGAGTTCAAGACACTGGGAGGTTGGGAATAAACAAGCTCCGACGGGGAAAATATGTTTTGAACTGTCATCCAACTCGGAATTGTAAATCCAGCCTCTTTCTAGAGCTACGATCTGAAGATCAATGACGATATCATGATTCAACCCTGTTTTTTCCGAGTTCCCAGTTGTCTTGAAAGCACCATAAATCTAGAGAATGCCCGAATTGATTTATTTATCATAATTTTTTTAACCTCTTTTTCTCCCCAATTTTGTGGTATCCAATTGGTAGTTACAGTCTTGTCTCATCGCTGCAATTCCCGTACGGACGCGATAGAGGCGAAGGTTGAGAGCCGTGCGTCCTCCGAAACACAACCCAACCAAGCCGCACAGCTTCTTGACACAATGCCCACTTAACCCGGAAGCCAGCCGCACCAATGTGTCGGGGGAAACACCGTGCACCTGGCGKCCGTGTCAGCCTGCACTGCGTCCGCCACAGGAGTCGCTAGTGCGCGATGGGACAAGGACATCGCTGCCGGCCAAACTCTCCCCTAACCTGGACAATGCTGGGCCAATTATGCGCCGCCCCATGCGTATCCCGGTTGCGGCCGGCAGCGACAGAGCCTGGACTCGAACCCAGAATCTCTAATGGCCTTAGACCACTGCGCCACTCGGTAGGCGAATGCCAGACTTTGACTGCAGCACCACCTTCCTGTTCAATTGAGCACAGCACAACAAGGTGAGTCCAAAAATGTATTGTATGCTGCTGCATAAATTATGTAATATGCCAGGGAGTTATGTATACTGTAGCTAAGATACTAAGTAATACTAAGTGTATGTTGTGTAGTAAGACTGTTAGTACAGTAGCCCATGTGCCTCACCCTAGCAATTTGGTGTATTTACCCCTCTTCATTTTGCCTACTGTTCTGACTTGGTGGTGCACATGTAGCCTATAACCTGTTTTAGAGAAATGTAATCATTGAATATTGTAGGAGCTTTTATTGTCTGCTTATATGCCCCTTTTATTTATCCTACGGTTCTGACTTGGTGTACAGGAGAACACTGTAAGAACGGTGCATGTTCTGAATTCTGTCGCTGTACATTTCAAAAGTGCTAAACAAATAGATATATTGACTACGTCCGTCCAAGCTCGCTCATTAATGTCTTAATCAAAATTACGAATTGCCTCTTATTCGCTTGTGCCAATTGTCATTAGAAACCACATTTGTTTAAGCACATTTGTTTAAGCCATATCAGCTATGTTTTTTCAAAAGGAAGTAAATGAGGCTGAATGAACTATTTTTCTGCAAGACAAGGCTCCGCTGATAGCCAGGTGTAGCAGTTGTAAGATGTTGGGACTGCTGTTGGGACAGCTTTATGTAAGCCCTAACAGATTGTGGGCACCGTTTGTCACCGGAATAGTGCAATTAATGTATTGTATAGTGTTGTGTAGTGGCTTTGCTGGCATGCATCTCACGTTCCATTCCCCCCCCCCCCCCCCCCCCCAAGGTTTACACGCTAAAATGGCCATGTATTTCAGTGGTTAAAATGAACATAAGTTTTTTCTGTTTAATGTTCCCTATAGCACCACCTGATGGCTACTAGAAGAAAATTCCTTAATCTCAAAATGTATCTGGAGGAACAAAAAAACAAGAATTAAACTGTCCTTCTTACAGAGACAAAACATCTCAGGTGTAAGCCTCAAAAACCTTCAATGGTACTCTTGGTCATTTGCTCTGCGTTCTCTTGCAATTTAGCTAAATCCAGAAGCGTCCCATAGAAGACAAAAAATTAGCATCCGCACAGACTACAATACCTAATCTGTTCCAATGTTTCTCTAAAGCAATCAAAATTAAGATTTGGCCCTATAATTTCTCACTCAATTTTTGTTTGGCATCTGGCTGAATTTTTTTTTTCAATCACACCCAACTGGTATCTCAAATCACCAATTATCCATAATCTCGGTCTCCCGTTGGGAGGGCGCCCTTTCTCATTTCCCCTGTGGCATGACAATGGAGTGCACACACTTTCAGACATTTTTGGGGATGAGGGTATTCTTGTGTTCCAAGACATCCAACAAAAGCACAACCTGCCTGGCACCTCATTATTTTTCTACGTACAATTACGTTTGGCTATACGCGCTAATGGGGTACCATGGGAAATGAAGCTTTAACCTTCATCCCTTGCATAAGGTACTGCTTAGAAAAGAGGTCTTGTCTATGAAATGTATTCCCTTTTACTAAAGGCCTCATTCAAGATGCTTTCAATTGACAAATTGTGGAAAAAAGATCAATCATCCAACAATGTTCTCAATTGGCAAACAATATGCCATAATTTACCTCTATCTTCCAGAAATCCGAATTACCAAATGATTCACTTTAATTTTGTTAACAGAACTAATTTTACTCCCCAGAAATTGTACAAAATCAAAGCCAAACAATCACCCAATTGTACTCTCACTCAGGGCACCTTCATCCATATAATGTGGGAATGCTCAGGGGTAAAATCATTCTGGATTATGATCTGCCGTGTGCTCTCCATTTTAATATCAAAAACAATCCCGTTTACCATCTGTTCCATTACTTAATGACAGCAAATTTTGAGCTCTCTATTAAACAGAGACGCTGTGATGGAAAATGTTATCGTGTCTAACTGGCATCGCAGTAGTGTCATAACTGTCCTGTGAGGATCACAATGGGTCAGCTTGGGAATGGTTGACAATAACCAGACATTCTCTCACCCACAGTAGAGGGGAAGAGGGAGCTGGTGGGGGTTTACAGTTTACACCCTGTTGTAAATTACAGCAGAAGGGGACTCTTTCTCCCCTCCAGTATGAACAAAAGGAATGTCTTTGTTAACAGGCTTTTCCCGCCGAAACTCTAACACGTTCAAAAGTGAATACTGGAACAATATTTCTAACATAAGAATGTGGGGAATGGTCAGTGGGGAGCTATAGAACACTAATGTCATGTTGGTTTTTATTTTGTGATGTCATTAAAAATGAAATACTGTAATTTGGAAAGTATATCTCCTTTGTCTGTAAAGAGAACAAATGTAATACGTTGGGCATATAATCTGAAAAATTATGAAAGTATTTTTGTTAAGATATGCATGGGATGTTAGGAGTCATAAGATATAACTGGCTAACATATACCTTTGCACAGTAAGTAGCCATTCCCTGAGTGAGGTCAGAGAGCGTGTCAGCCTGATTGAACTGTCCTTTTTGACCAGAGTGAATAAAAGGACTGTTTTAGAATTAACATATTAAATCAGGAAATTTGAGGCGGGAGCTACTCGTTTGAAATGGTGAAGAAATAAACTCACCTACCATTAGAACAGAAAGATGGCGAGCTGCAGCTCGTGTGGTCCGAAACCTGAATACCGACACGAGGGGAAAAACAATCTTCCCTCTAAGACAATCATTAGTACAGCTGATTAGCTGTCTTGAGTCTAATATCTAGAAAAGCTCATCTAAGTGAGACTGTCCTGAGACTACGCTCATCACCAATGTGAACCGTCGACACGGCTGGCTAGCTATCTTCCAGAGTGAACAACAGTAGAATACGGGAATCCCTTTCGGACAATCCAAGCCATACAAGCTTGCCGCTGAAAGGCCAACAACCTTTCTAACCTTGCGACAGAAATAAATGGCGAACAAAGGCATTCACACGTAAATACATTCATGATTTCTTATTCCAAATGGGCGGTGGTTCGTGTGCAAACTATATGATTACTGTGAGAATAGTTTTGAAATGTATCGACGATAAGTGTCCCTTTTTTCTCTCTCTCTCTTCCCCCACCCATCTTAATTTTCTGTGTAACAAGCTAGGGACCGTTTTCTCATGTATTAAGTGTGTATGTTTTCCTGTTTTCTCATTTAGTTAGCTAGTAAATAAATAAATAATCCAAAATTGTGAAGTACTGAATCATGAGTAAGGCTGTGGTTTTTTCAGATTGAAGAAGGTTACGACTGTTCAGAATGATGATATGATAAGAGGTAATGATTAATAAGATTACTTTTTATTGATGTAATCAATATATACCTTATAGAGTTTAATTTGGGAGATGGTAACTCTTTAAACAACCTCTTCAGTGGTGCCACAAATCCTAATGAGTTAATTGTTACATGATTCATTTAATTGGGTAACAATTAAACACAGTTAGTTAATTGGAGATAGCAGTCATCAGATTAAAGAAAGTAAAGTCACGACAGTAGCTAAAAGGATGGGGGTGGATGGCGGCTGGCGGGAGGGATTTCTCCATTTAACGCAACCGCATTCATTAATTATTGTTTTTGTTTTCTCCCCTTTTGTGTGTATTCGTATAATTTACTACGAATGGATAATACTATATATGCATATAAAAATAATGTTAACAGTAGCATATACAAGCACGCTGAAGTCATTGACATACCGAGTCAGATCTGCCTCTGTGTGACAATGTCACTGAGTTGGAGGGGGGTACCGCTCGGGGACTGTCTTTTGGTCTTGTTGGTCCACTGTTGATGCAGTCCCGGGGTGTTTTGCATGTCAGTGATCAAGTTTTCGGGGTGTGGACTTTTCGGAAGTTTTCGGAATGTGGAGAGTGTCACAATATGCTGCATTGTGCATCATATGATCGTGCTGTAGTGCTTTCTGTGTTATGGGGGGAGCTCTTGGGGGCTTGGTTGCTGGCGTGCAGGGTATTTTGGTACTGTATCTGCAGTGGACTGATGAAGGGAATTGATTTTTGGGTGGTATTTTCCTTTACGTGTAAAAAGCTGATGTCATGTCTTGCTGCATCTCGTTTGTAAAACCACATTATCATTATGAATACTACTATATTATGAACTACTATGTCTATTTGCTGTGTATATACCTGTTAACTAACAAGAGTCATTAATTTAAAAATTTAAAAAGCAAAAAATGCTGCTAGCTGTGTTCTGCTCCATCTAGGCTTACTTTCCAACTCATTTGTTGTGCATTGTTTGATTAATGTGTTGTTGCCTAGTCAATGATCATGCATGCCATGTCTGTTTATTTTCTCTTGTCAGATCTCTCCCTCTGTCTTGTATTCCACCTTTGGGTTGAGGGCAATGTTAACAGACAAATAAAAGGATAATTGTAATCATACTGTTAAGACTTTGATCTGTACAAATTATTAACCTAACAATGATAACTTGAGGGTGTAATTGTGTATCAAAAATAATGCATATGTTATGATCATGGTTCAAAGTAATCTAAATAATAGATGTTAAACCAAGTTATAAGCTACAGTATATAGGCTACCTAAGGCATTCTTATAAAATAAAGTATGAAATGAGGGGGTAACAAGCCCCAGAGTAACAAGCCCCAGGTGAGACTGTTCAGGTGCCCTAACGAGTGTGTGGCTGCTCTCTCTCTGCAAACAATGCCCCCTTTCTAGGTTGTGCATTTTGTTGTAGGCGGTACAGAATCTGATTCCACCAGCATGTGCTTCCAACCCCTAGTTCTGCACAAGGATGAAGACTGTTGGCAAAAATATTTAAAAGCTGATGGCTAAGATAGCTCAATTTACAGTATGGCATAAACATGAATTGGGTAGTGTTTGTATGGGTTTGTGTTTGTGTTAGGGGGTTACAGGTGGTTATATGTAGCCTGAGGTCCACAGAGTACCTTCTAAACCATGTAATCAATTTAATCTACCCCTTTTCTCTTTTTACCTTTTCTCTTTGTAAAACTCAGTTTATCTGGAGTTCTTCCAAGGTGGCCTGCTGAAAAATACTCTAAAGCGGCAGCATTTTGGGTACAACAAGCATGGCGGAGTGGGGAAACCTTGCGGTTATGGAGACGTGCAGTACCAGGAAATCTTCTGCAAGAGGTCCAAACAGTTGATGGTTAAGGTCTACGAGCCCTACACCACTTCTGTCAGAGTCTTATCCAGCTGGCCGTACACCGCAGATAGGACAAGACCATTCATTGATCAAGACAGGTGGGTGTCCACCCCAAAGTTCAGCATGTCATGATGACAGACACCTGTCTTGATCATGAGAGAAGACTTGAAATAGACAAGATGGCGGCGTACACATTGTTGGATTACTTCATGGAGCAATACAAGTATTTATTTTAATAACAGAGCATTTTCTAAATTCAAACTGACCTGAACACAAACATTTTATGAGACTCCTGTTTCCACAAATTGAGGACTAAGGCAGCGTCATTAAGGTTGTTTGAAAATTCTCTGTGCTACACCAAAAAGTACCTATCCTGTAACTCACAGTAATGGATACCAACAATCTTTGATTAAATCTCATTATCTGGTCTAACCAGATGATGACAATGGAAAGGGAAAGGGGGATACCTTGTCAGTTGTACAACTGAATGCATTCAACTGAAATGTGTCTTCTGCATTTAACCCAACACCTCTGAATCAGAGAGGTGCGGGCGCGGCAGGCAGCCTGGTGGGTAGGATTGTTGGGCCAGTAACCGAAAGGTTGCTGGATCGAATCCCCGAGCTGAGAGGTGGTCATGATGAAATTGCCATTCAGTAAGAAAATACAGTTTGATCAGAGTAGTAAAGTTCAGGGATTACTTGTAAAGCTGTAGGAGGAGTGTTGTCATGATGGCGGTAGGTAGCCTAGTGGTTAGAGCGTGGGGCCAGTACCCCAAAAGATTGCTAGATTGAATCTCTGGGCTGACAAGGTAAAAATCTGTCGTTCTGGCCCTGAATAAGGCAGTTAACCCACAGGCCGTCATTGTAAATAAGAATTTGTTCTTAGTAAGGATTAGTCCTCTTAAGGATTACCCCCTTTTTTTCAATTTTCGCTTAAAATTACATACCCAAATCTAATTGCCTGTAGCTCAGGCCCTGAKGCAAGGATATGCATGTTCTTGGTACCATTTCAAAGGAAACACTTTGAAGTTTATGGAAATGTGAAAGGAATGTAGTAGAATATAACACAATAGATCTGGTAAAAGATAATACAAAGAAAAAAACAACCGTCCTTATTTTTGTTTTTTTGTACCATCTTTGAAATGCAAGAGAAAGGCCATAATGTATTATTCCAGCCAGGGGCACTTTAGATTTTGGCCACTAGATCGTATCAGTATATGTGCAAAGTTTTAGACTGATCCAATGAACCATTGCATTTCTGTTCAAAATGTTGTATCAAGATTGCCTACATGTGGCTAATTTGTTTATTAATAACTTTTCATGTTCAACATTGTGCACTCTCCTCAAACAATAGCATGGTATTATGACACTGTAATAGCTACTGTAAATTGGACAGTGCAGTTAGATTAACAAGAATGTAAGCTTTCTGTCAATATCAGATATGTCTATGTCCTTTGAAATGTTCTTGTTACTTACAACCTCATGCTAATTGCATTAGCCTACGTTAGCTAAACCGTCCCGTGGAAGGAACACCAATCTCGAAGAAGTTTTAACTGACTTGCCTAGGTTAAACATGATCAAACTGCCATTTAGTTATCTTCTGCTTGAAATCCAGCATAATTTCCAATCCAGTGAGCGGGATGCGGTTCACAGGACTCAGTTCTGCTACAATGACACACACAGGCAAAGGAATTATATGTATCTTAATTTAGAATCCACTCCAAGAAAAAGCCCAGGCACCACACAGTATTGTCTGTAAGACATAGACATATAATAAATCATACTTTATTGTACAGTTTGAACGACAGTTGAACTGTGCCAGCATAACATCAACATTAGGATATGCATACATGTGCACAGTGACCAGGCCATACCTAGGTAGATAGGCATGGCTGTAGCTAGGTACTGTCTGCCTATCAGGCATGCTTAGGCAAATATTTGTTTAGTAAAACCAGCTTATCAGTTGTTGTATTATTGTTTCTCCTCACTGTTAACTAGTAAACGTAGCTAGCTAGGTAGCTAGCTGGATAGTCAATAATTGTTATTTACATCTGTTTGGAATCTTATCTTGCGTCATGTCTATAATATTATGAGATTGAAATGCATCTACGGTCATAATCATAAACAATGTCATCCCTCATCAATTAAGTTACATAGCTAGCTAGTACAATTATTTACAGTTGCTGATGTTACACATGTTTGCTAACAAGTTTCAAATGCGAGACTTGGTGCATGAATTGGCAGGCGCCAGGCTAACTTCTTATGGCTGCAGTAGCAGTATTGAGTAGCTTGGATGAAAYGTGCACAGAGGTGCCCATAGTAAACTGCCTGCTCCTCAGTCCCAGTTGCTAATATATGCATATTATTATTCGTGTTGGATAGAAAACACTCTGAAGTTTCTAAAACTGTTTGAATTATGTCTGTGAGTATAACATAACTCATATGGCAGGCAAAAACCTGAGAAAAAATCCAAACAGGAAGTGGGAATTCTGAGGTTGGTCGATTTTCAACACAGCCCCTATTGAACACACAGTGGGAAATGGATGAGTTTGCACTTCCTACGGCTTCCACTAGATGTCAACAGTCTGTAGAACCTTGTCTGATGCCTCTACTGTGAAGTGGGGCCGAAGGAGACAGGAAATAGTTAGGTCTACCATGACCTGGACATGCTCTGACCATGCGCGTTCACATGAGAGGGAGCTCTGTTCCATCACACATCTGAAGTCAATGTAATTCTCCGGTTGGAACTTTATTGAAGATTTATGTTAAAAACATTTTAAAGATAGATTCAATACATCGTTTGACATGTTTCTACTGACTGTTACGGACCTTTTTGACATTTCGTCTGCTTTTAGTGAACGCGCTTCCTGACTTTGGATTTGTTTACCAAACACGCTAACAAAAATAGCTATTTGGACATAAAGGATGGACATTACCGAACAAAACAAAAATTTCTTGTGGAAGTGGGAGTCCTGGGAGTGCATTCGGATGAAGATCAGCAAAGGTAAGTGAAGATTTATAATGCTTTTTATGAGTTTTGTTGACTGCACAATTTGGCGGGTAACTGTATGGCTTCCTTTTGTGGCTGAACGCTGTTCTCAGATTATTGAATATTGTGCTTTTGCCGTAAAGCTTTTTGAAATCTGACACAGCGGTTGCATTAAGAACAAGTGTATCTTTAATTCTATGTAAAACATGTATCTTTCATCAAAGTTTATGATGAGTATTTATGTTATTTGACGTGGCTGTCTGCAATTTCTCCGGATATTTTGGAGGCATTTCTGAACATGGCACCAATGTAAACTGAGGTTTTTGGATATAAATATGAGCTTTATCGAACAAAACATATATGTATTGTGTAACATGAAAGCCTATGAGTGTCTTCTGATGAAGATCATCAAAGGTTCATTTTATCTCGATTTCTGCTTTTTGTGACTCCTGTCTTTGGCTGGAAAAATGACTGTGTTTTTCTGTGATTTTGCGGTGACCTAACATAATCGTTTGTGGTGCTTTCGCTGTAAAGCCTATTTGAAAAAGGACACTTTGGTTTGATTAACAACAAGATTACCTTTAAAATGGTATAAGATGCATGTATGTTTGAGGAATTTTAATTATGAGATTTCTGTTTGAATTTGGCGCCCTGCACTTTCACTGGCTGTTGTCATATCATCCCGTTAACGGGATTGCAGCCATAAGAAGTTCTAACTAGCTAGCCAACTCCAATCATGTGCTAATTTTTGCTTGTAAACCTAGTTTTAGGTTGCTGGTTGTAACGTTGTAGTTTTCTGTTTGTAGCCATATCTATAACTTCAATGAGAAGAGGTTTTACAATCAAGATACAATAGATCTCTGATTGTAAAACCTCTTCTATTTTTTGTCTTAGATATGGCTACCTGTCGTTGTTTAGCAAACTTATTTAGCTACAGTAGACTAGCTAGCTACCTAAGTTAGTAAACAGATAAAAGCTATTCCCCCCATTGTAACACAGTAGTATGTTAGCCAGCAATACATTATGGGTTTCAGTAGATAAACTAAAGTTATCTAACTAGCTAAGTGGCGTGCAGGAGAAATAACTTACTTAGTTAGCCACCGTATTTGTCACCTGCCCTCTTGGTGCTGACATCGACTGTAATTGAGCCTCTAGCTAAATTCAACTCTTTGTTTCGAATCCGCTTGCTATATTCCTGTTGAAATATATAGTTGAATGTCACCATGTAGCTAATAGAACATCTAAAAATGTTCCATTGTCGAATTTGTGTTGATGAGATGAATCACTTGAAGCCATTGCGGTCTGGTCATTTCTTTCAGTTTTGCCCAAAGAATTGTGTTGTTATTGTCCACCTCTCTTTCAAAAACGCTTGCCTTAGGGGAAGGACGGGGCGAGAGCATGAAGCACCGCCCCACACCAGTTGTAGTTTTTAAAAGCGTGGAAAAAGCTTGTACTTGTCAGCTTGTATATTTGGCAAAGAATCTGCCGATAGGAACATCGCTAAAAGACATCTAATGGCTGCTCCCCCGTCAATACACCGGAAGCCGTCATAGGGTGTATCATTCAGTGCGCGAAGCCCAGACCTGCCTTCCTCCTGGGCAATTATGTGTGAAACACATCTCACTGACCTAAAATTCCCCAGGGGTGAAATTCCCCTTTAAATGTGTCTACTGTGTCCACATTGTGTCCGGAGTCCTTCCCGCGCTATATTCAAATGCCATTAAGCATTCTGCAAATGGTGGTGTAAGCAAAATATTACAATAACACAACAAAAACAACATTTTAAGGAGGTTGTTAGCTAGGAGTAAAACTGTCTTTTCCTCCTGTTCCTCTGTTTCCAGAGAGAGTGTTCGTATTGTAGCTCACGAGGAGGAACTGGAACACCACCTCAGGTCATACAGTATGTGAAGGTATAATACAATCTCTACACTAAACTAACCTTACATCTCATATACCATATGCCACCTCATCGTACTGATCTCATATTTATAGTTGAGAGCTTTTCAAGGGAAATTTCACTGCTGCTCTTTTTCACTGTATGTCCATTAATGTTTTTTTTGAATTATCATATGTGTCAAAAAATATATACTGTATATATTTCCTCACTACACGAGCTTTTTGCATCTCATCGGAAGAAACTGGCCAGCTACATTTCCTGATTGTAAGCAAACCGCAATATCCAGAATTCATAGCGATTTCAGGACGTGGAGGACCGCCCAATGGAGAAAATATCGAAATGTCTGTGTTTGTAGCCAGCACTTTCAGACAGAGGATTTTGAAACGGGACTGAAGTCTCAACTGTTGGGGTTGCCATGTCGTCGAACGCTGAAAAGGGACACTATTAATATTCTATTATTGGCTATCTACTAAGCTATATGGAATTGTTTTAAGACGGTCATACCAAGGATAATTTAGCTATTTTTGAATTTAAGATCACTTAGTATAAAACAATATACACAATATACATGAAAAATATTTTATTCAAAAAAAATTGGGGCCTGACTGCTATTAGCCCATACAAACGCATTAAATAACAGATTCACTTCATGGAACAACAGATAAGACATGTATTTAACCCTGTATTTTTTTTCAAATGTATAAAAAAAACAACTGATAACTAATTTATTTATATGTATTCAGACCCTTTATTCAGTACTTTGTTGAAGCACCTTTGGCATAAATTACAGCCTTGAGACTTCTTGGGTATGACGCAACAAGCTTGGCACAACTTTATTTGGGGAGTTTCTACCATTCTTCTCCTCTCAACCTCTGTCAGGTTGGATGGGGAGCATCGCTGCACAGCTATTTTCAGGTTTCTCCAGAGATGTTTGATTGGGTTCAAGTCTGGGCTCTGGCTTGGCCGCTCAAGGACATTCAGAAATTTGTCCCGAAGCCACCCCTGCATTGTCTTGGCTGTGTGCTGAGGGTTATTGTCCTGTTGGAAGGTGAACCTTTGCCCCAGTCTGAGGTCCTGAGCACTCTGGAGCAGGTTTTCATTTAGGATCTCTCTGCCACCATCATGCTTCAGTGTAGGGATGGTATTGGCCAGGTGATGAGCGGTGCCTGGTTTCTTCCAGATGTGACGCTTGGCATTCAGGCTAAAGAGTTCAATCTTCCTTTCATCAGACCAGAGAATCTTGTTTCTCATGGTCTGAGAGTCCTTTAGGTGCCTTTTGGCAAACTCCAAGTGGACTGTCATGTGCCTTTTACTGAGGAGTCGCTTCCATCTGGCCACTCTACCATAAAGGCCTGATTGGTGAAGTGCTGCAGAGATGGTTGTCCTTCTGGAAGGTTATCCCATCTTCACATAGAAACTCTGAAGCTCTGTCAGAGTGACCATCGGGTTCTTGGTCACCTCCCTGGACCAAGGCCCTTCTCCCCCGATTGCTCAGTTTGACAGGGCTGCCAGCTGTAGGAGTCTTTGTGGTTCCAAACTTCTTGCATTTAAGAATGATGGAGGCCACTGTTCTTGGGAACCTTCAATGCTGCAGAAATGTTTTTGTACCCTTCCCTAGATCTTTCTAAAAACATGTTTTTGCTTTGTCATTATGGGGTATTGTGTGTAGATTGATGAGGAAAACAATTATTTAATTAATTTTAGAATACGGCTTTAACGTAACAAAATGTGGAAGAAGTGAAGGGGTTTGAATACTTTCCGAATGCACCCCTACCCCCCGCATAGCTGTACCCTCAGCTGGGGGTGCTGTGGGTACTGCAGCACCCCCTGAAAATCAGAATAAAAAAATAACTGTTAATACACATTTTTCTTCACAAAAGTAGTGCACTGGGCATTTACTAGTCCTGTATTAGGGGACCACTATAGCCGTCTGTAGCATGGACCCCCAACATATTTGGCCCGCCAAAAAATCTGGTGTCTGTTGGGGGTGGGTATTGTGTGTAAACGTTGGTATGCATGATCTATTGACATAAAGAAAAAAAAGTAACCACAACACCAAACTGTCTACATGACAAGTGTTCCTCCATCTTTTCACACCCTTGCAGTCATTTCTTTGGCATGGGAGAAAGAGGCTGTTATTACGTTCTCTTAGCCTATTCACTATTGTTGGAAGTGCTTGTCTGGTCAACAACTGTAGGTGCTGATACACAGCAATACATGACAAGACTGTCTACAAGTCGAGCCCCTTCAAACCATTCACCTTTGCTAAAAGCCCATTTCAATGCCCCATTATTGAATGAGTGTAACAAAACACATTCCAGTTACTGTACCCTTTTTTTTGTTCACAGATGAACATGCTTTATTGTATGGTTTCACATCCTCATGATCAGTCTTCATGTCTTTCCAGGAGACTTGCAGTACAACACAATCTTCAACAAGAGATCGAAGCAGTGGGTGGTGAAGAAAGTGTACGAGAGGCTTGTCCACCTGGCTGTGGAGTGCAGAAGGGACCAGACGGTTGTCTACAAGGAGCCAGAGTCACAGACTCCCAAACACAACATCCCTGCCAACATCGCCACAGTGCCAAAGCCTGCTAAACCCGCTGCCATTATCCAACACAAGAAGAGGTTCACCAGCTGAAGAACATTCTGGAACCTGCCTGGAACATTCAACTAACACAACATTCATATACAGTTAGACTGATGTAGTATAATATAGAATGCTTAGTATGCTCACAACGTCATTGTGGTATAGATATTGCTAGGTGTTGTACATATGTATATAATGGTGTTCTATATCATAATTTTTACATGTGTACTGACAAGTGACTAAATGATTCCAACTGCATCAGAAACCAATAGGGTTGACTTCAACTTCTTGATACATTGTGAAATTCATGAAATGTATTTGGATAAATTAGCTTCAGTCTTACTGCTAAAACAAATTATGCAGGCAGTTTGTTTATCATTAAACTTGAATTTGTTGGCTAGTAAACATGTTTTTGTTAAAACTGGAGATTAGTCTGTCAATATAGCATATAAGTAGACATGGCTTGTATTCAAGATAAAGTTTATTTGCTTTGGAGACTGGGGTGAGTTTACACAACAGTATGCAGGAACAGTTATGGCAATGTATGACATATACAGTTGAAGAAATGTACTAATAACACTTATAATAAATACTACAGTTCTACAATGGGAATACTTGCATGTAGTGCAGTGAGATGTTCTGAGTCACTTTGACATAAGGGGAGATTTGTTATTACGGCACCTTTCACATCTCTTGAGTCATCAACTTCTTTGTATCCAAGCGGTATTGTCTGAGAAAAATATAAAAACGGTATTAAACATTCATGGCAATCGTTGTGTACTGTCTGTATTCCTACTGTAGCAGTATGGTGTAGAATATGACAGATACATTTTAGCTAGCTAGCTAGCTACATCAGAAAGGTACAGTTACTACAAGACTAATATGAGTCATCAAGCCAACGTCATTCCTTTACTCTCCGCCATCATCAAAACATTTATCCAGTTTTGCTCCCAATAAGAGACACTGAGGCTAGCTAGGCTAATTAGCTCGCAAGCTATAACATTAGACTACAGTACATTTTAGGTATAGCAAACACAGCTAGCTAGCTACATAAACTTGGCTAGCTTGGCGTGTAGTGGTAATAGCAAGCCCTGTTATGGCCGAATCGATCACTAAATTGTGCTGTACTGAACAACACTGCCTCGTGTAAAAAGAGATCTTATATTGGTAGCTAGCTACCAAATGAAAAACAACTTATTCGCTAGTCATTTACCCTCCTGATTCCTGGCCGAGCTAGTCTAGTCTGCCGCTGCTTGCTGGTCTCGCAATTCTTTATCTCGCTGTCTCAACTCCTCTTCAGTATATTTCAACTCAAATAAATAGGGCTGTATGTTCCTATGTAAAAGAACATCAAAAAGGAAAGAGGAATCATCAGAAGCAACCATTGTAGCTAATTATATAGCAATCTCGGATAGACAGTGAGTGCACGGTAACATACCTCCTGTGAACCTGTAAACTAGTAACGCTCCCATTTTGAAATGCCTCCCTTGGAGGGTGGGAACAAGAATGTATTGCTCCCGTCAGGCTGTAGTCTTTACAAGGCCAGGGAAATTGAGTCAACCTAGATCTTGCAATGTCTTGGCAGATAGGAACATCGTTGAGACAAGTCCAATAGCTCTATGGAACAAGGACAACCATATCCAATCGCTTCTAGCATGATCGTGCAATCGGCAAAACACAGTAATTACTACAAAACATGACTCCATTTCTTTTTAGATCAGACTGCAGACTCAATCAACCATCTATGTCATTGGTTGAACTATCCCGGCGCAGAAATAAAAAATAGAGCTATAGTGCATAATTATGTCTGAAACACCCTCTCATCACTCATAACTATGTAGGGAGACTGGAAAAACACCTCAAATAGTGTCTAGCAGTGAAGTGTCCCTTTAAGTGACTGTTGTACTCTCTCTCTCTCCCTCCCTCTCTGCCCCTGGTGTCTCTCTCCAGTTTGGGTTCAAGCCAAAGCCGTACTCAGTCCTAACCCTAAGAGTGTCCATGATGAGCTGGCTAAAGCCATCGTCAAACTCTCCAATGACTTCCACACCAGCAACAAACTGTTCAAGGTACTCTGTTTACTGTCTTCCTACTATTACTTTTGACTTCACACACAGCAGACTACAGTAAATCACTGCTGTCTTTGTTCCTGATGTGAGTGTGTGTGTTTAAGTTCATATGTAGTTCGTCGCTGTGTGTTGCAGTACTCATGGTACTTTTTTGAGGACATGGTGAAGTCTATGACCCAGCATCAGATCCAGAGGGGTAAAAAGCTGTCCAGAAAACAGTGTTTCTCTGCCTCTTTCCTCCACATAGTATACTCTGGTGAACACGCTGACGCATCACATCACCCAGAAGTACACGGACAAACAGGACACTGCCTGCAACGCCAACCACAGTCTGGCAGTCTTGGTGTGCCACGATTGGATTGGAACAAAAACAAACCAAAAAATGGTGTTTGATTCATTCTGAAAATTGTCACATGCAGTTATATGGTAACATTATTTCCTGGCTATGATGACTGATGATTGAATGTATGCTACAATGTATGCTACAAGAAGAAAAAAATGAAACTGTATGCTGTCCTATTATTGAAGTTCCATTTACGAAATAGATTGTGATATTAGTCTATCTGTGAACGTCTAAAGAAAGTAACTGTAAGGTACACAGAAACTAAGTGAAAGTGAAAGTAATAGTAATTTACACAGTAAGAGGGGTACAGAACATTGCTTTAGAAACAGTAAGGTACACAGAAACTATGGTGAAAGTAATGAGGAATTTAATAACAGGGGAACAGAGTGTTGCTTTAGAACACAGTGTCTAGTACAATGAAAATATGGTTGAACTACACATGAAGTCGCAGGTAAGGTACACAATATTTACTTATAAAGCTACAATATGTCACTTTTTCTGCGACCAGCCCAAATTCACATAGAAATGTGAGTTATGGATCTGTATTTCTCATTAAAAGCAAATGTAATTATATGCTTCCCATTGTTAAGTTTAGTTTTTGCATCTTTTACTTTCGGTTTTGTACACCAGCTTCAAACTGCTGAAAATGCAATAGTTTTGGTTATGGAACATAATGATTCTCTACACCAGGGGTGGGCAACTCCTCGAGGGCCTGATTGAAGTCACACTTTTTCTCCATCCCTAACAAACACAGCCTATTAATCAAATTGCATTCTAAACTGAAGATCATGATTAGGTGATTATTGGAATCAGGTGTGTTAGCTGCGGTTAGGGCAAAACTGTGACACCAATCAGGCTCTCAGGGACTGGAATTGCCCACTCCTGCTCAACACAATGACAGCTTGTTTTGTCACATAAATTGAAATTGGCGCAAAATTGGCGTTGGTGCAATCACTGGAAGTCTATGGGTATCTGCTAGCATGCTAGTAGATACCCATAGCCTTACAGCATTGCCTTAACGCTAGTTAGCATTGGCTCACAAAACTACCTCTGCATTTTTTCATAGGGCCTCATTGCCAAAATCCCGAAGTATCCCTTTGAACACAGTGCTGAAATAGTAGGGTAACGAGAGGAAAGTAATCGGAAACAAAACTGAAACAAGAGGCAACTACCCTGCTACAAGCATAGACCCCAAATTTATGTTTTTAGGATGGCTAACATGCAGCATAAGTAAAAGTTCCAAGTACATTCTTAATAAGTATAGCCTTTATTATTGATAGTTCATCAGTAATGAATAGTTGTCCCTGCATAACAACCAGGATAATTCCACTGTACTTAGCAGCTACAAACTAACTATTAATGGGTAATTACTGCTTTCTTACCTGGTTGTTGCCATCTTATTTTGCTGCTGTTTCCTGGTACTTTCCGAACATTACCCTCTTATTTCAGCACTATAAGCTAAAGTGCTACCAAAGTGTTTTTATAAATGTTGTAGAAGATCATTCAATGTATTCTGACACAAAATATCTATGCAATGTTAACTTCTTATTGCTGGGTGGCAGTATTGAGTAGCTTGGATGAAAAGGTGCCCAGAGTAAACTGCCTGCTACTCAGGCTCAGAGGCTAAGATATGCATATTATTAGTAGATTTGGATAGAAAACACTCTGAAGTTTCTAAAACAGTTTGAATGATGTCTGTGAGTATAACAGAACTCATATGGCAGGCAAAAACCTGAGAAAGAATCCAACCAGGAAGTGGGAAATCTAAGGTTTGTAGGTTTGCTTTGTAAGTTTGCCTATCCAATATACAGTGGGATATTGGTCATTTTGCACTTCCTAAGGCTTCCACTAGATGTCAACAGTCTTTAGAACCTTGCTTGATGCTTCTACTGTGAAGAATGAGGGAAGGAGAGCTCTTTGAGTCAGGTGTCTGGCACGACCTGACCATGCGCGCTCACGTGAGAGCGACCTGCTTTCCATCGCATTTCTGAAGACAAAGGAATTCTCCGGTTGAAACATTTTTGAAGATTTATGTTAAAAAGATTTCTGTTATAAATCATCCTAAAGATTGATTCTATACATCGTTTGACATGTTTCTACGAACTGTAATGGAATTGTTTGACTTTTCGTCTGACCTGCACGTCATGAATGTGGATTACTGGATTGAACGCGCAAACAACATGAAGGTATTTGGACATAAATGATGGACTATATCGAACAAAACAAACATTTATTGTGGAACTGGGATTCCTGGGAGTGCATTCTGATGAAGATCATGAAAGGTAAGTGAATATTTATAATGCTATTTCTGACTTCTGTTGACTCCAAAAAATGGCGGATATCTTTATGGCTTATTTGGGCTCTGAGCGCTGTATCAATCAATCAATCAATTTTATTTTATATAGCCCTTCGTACATCAGCTAATATCTCGAAGTGCTGTACAGACACCCAGCCTAAAACCCCAAACAGCTAGTAATGCAGGTGTAGAAGCACGGTGGCTAGGAAAAACTCCCTAGAAAGGCCAAAACCTGTACTCAGATTATAGCATGGTGTGCTTTTTCAGTAAAGTTTTTTTTAAATCTGACACAGCGGTTGCATTAAGGAGAGGTTTATCTAAAGTTCCATGTTTAATACTTGTATCTTTTATCAATGTTTATTATGAGTATTTCTGTAAATTGATGTGGCTCTCTGCAAAATCACCGGAAGTTTTGGAGGCAAAACATTACTGAACATAACGAGCCAATGTAAACTAAGATTTTTGGATATAAATATGAACTTTATCGAACAAAACATACATGTATTGTGTAACATGAAGTCCTATGAGTGTCATCTGATGAAGATCATCAAAGGTTAGTGATTAATTCTATCTCTATTTCTGATTTTTGTGACTCCTCTCTTTGGCTGGAAAAATGGCTGGGTTTTTCTGTGACTAGGTGCAGACCTAACATAATCGTTTGGTATGCTTTCGTCGTAAAGTATTTTTGAAATCGGACACTGTGGTGGGATTAACAAGAAGTGTATCTTTAAAATGGTGTAAAATACTTGTATGTCTGAGGAATTTTAATTATGAGATTTCTGTTGTTTTGAATTTGGCGCCCTGCACTTTCACTGGCTGTTGTCATATCGATCCCGTTAACAGGATCTCAGCCGTAAGAAGTTTAAACAGCAATCAACCATCCCAGAGCTGCAACTCTAGATAAGATAATAATTCCGTTTCTCCAACTATAGACTACCCCATAGTCAATTCAGTTGCAATTTTACCACGGGTCCAAACTAACAGAACACCTGTGTTGACTGAGTTTATAAACTGTGTTTTGCTCATATGGGAATCAGGGGCCTGCTGGATATAGATAGTATACATTACAGACTAAGTTATCTAAAAGCACTGCATTTACATGAAATCATGAGGCGTCAAGGTTTCTCTGGACGACCATCCATTTGGGCGATGTGAAACGAGGCATTACAGAAATAACTGTGGAGGAATTAGAACAGACAGAGAGAGAGAGAGAGAGGAGCAGCTGGTTGGAGAAGCTAGTCTACCTCTGGGAACTGACTTGGAGAGACTTTCAATGGATGTCAACCTACTTAGTTGGGAAAAAAGGTGGAGAATCTACTGCTCTGTACTTCTCACTCAGGATATTGTCATATACCTCTCTTACATGTAGCCAGGCCTACGGAACATAATGATAAGCGCTTAAACATGGTACAAACACTTGTCTCTTATACACATCTAGATGTGTATAAGAGACAGAAGTAGATGTCCTAACCGACTTGCCAAAACTATAGTTTGTTAACAAGATATTTGTGGAGTGGTTGAAAAACGAGTTGAAAAACGAGTTTTAATGACTCCAACCTAAGTGTATGTAAACTTCCGACTTCAAATGTATATTTCACAGCAGTTTAGCTGGTACAATGATTATCTACACAATGACAGCTTYTTTTGTCACATAAACTGAAACTATTCAAATTTTAGCAACCAGAAAATGGCAGGGCGATTTTCGTATATTGCAACTTTAAAGGGATATTTCTGCATTTTGGCATTTAGGCCCTCTATCTACTTCCCCAGAGTTAAATGAACTTGTGGATACCATTTTATGTCTCTGTGTCCAGTATGAAGGAGGTTAAAGGAAGTTTCGTGAGCCAATGCTAACTAGCATTAGCACAATGACTGGAAGTCTATAGGTATCTGCTAGGATGCACGTCGATACCCATAGCCTTACAGTCATTGCGTTAACACTAGTTAGCATTGGCTCGGGAAACTACCTCAACATTTTTCATAGGGCCTCATTGCCAAAATCCCAAAGTATCCCTTGAAACACAGTGCTGAAATAATAGGGGAACGACAGGAAAGGAAACGGAAACAAAACTGAAACAAGAAGCAACTACCCTTCTTCAAGCAAAGATGCAAAAGGTATGTTTTTAGGATGGCCCACATACAGCATAAGTAAAAGTTCCAAGGACATTCTTAATAAGTATAGCCTTTATTATTGATAGTTCTTCAGTAACGAATAGTTGTACCTGCATAATAATCAGGATAATTCCACAGCAGCTACAAACTAACTAATAATGTGTAATTACTGCTTTCCTATCTGGTTGTTGCCATCTTATTTCGCTGTTGTTTCCTGGTACTTTCCAGACATTTCCCTCTTATTTCAGCCTTATAACTAAACTCCAACCAAAGTGTTTTTCTAAATGTTGTAGAAGATCATTCAATGTATTCTGCCACAAAATAACTAAGCAATGTTACCAGCAATAAACCACCCTAGAGCTGCAACTCTAGATAAGATAATAATTCCATTTACCAACTATAGACTACGCCATAGTCAATTCAGTTGCAATTTTACCACTGGTCTTAATTTAGAATACAAAATTAACAGAGCGCCTGTGTTGACAGAGTTCACGAACTGCGTTTTGCTCATATGGGAATCAGGGGGCTGCTGGATATAGATAGTATACATTACAGACTAAATGATCTAAAAGCACTGCATTTACATGAAATCATGAGGCGTCAAGGTTTCTCTGGACGACCATCCATTTGGGCGATGTGAAACGAGGCATTACAGAAATAACTGTGGAGGAATTAGAACAGACAGAGAGAGAGAGAGAGCGAGAGAGAGAGAGAGAGAGGAGCAGCTGGTTGGAGAAGCCAGTCTACCTCTGGGAACTGACTTGGATAGACTTTCAATGGATGTCAACCTACTTAGTTGGGCGAGAAGGTGGAGAATCTACTACTCTGAACTTCTCACTCAGGATATTATCAGAAAGAGCTCTTACATGTAGCCGGGCCTACAGAACATAAGGATAAGTGCCTAAACATGGTACAAACATATTCATGATAGAAAACCCATTTAATTTAAATTTAATTTAACCTTTATTTAACTAGGCACAGTTAAGAACAAATTCTTATTTACAATGACGGCCTACCAAAAGGCATAAACAACACTTTTGTAGATGTGTATTTTCCTTGGCTTTGTTCAGGTGCTATTTGTGTATGACTGGCTGGTAGCTACTGTAGTTGATCGCAGAGCCTCGAGAAACAGTTGCTTCTGCCATCCTTAGCTACTTCCTGACCTTTTGTTTTTGCCTGAAGTCAAGGGTACAACGTTTAGCAGAATGCGGTCATCATGGCTTTTGCCTCACATAAAACAATGTCCTTTTCAAACAGCGTCAAAAAACATTTACATATTTACTTTTATGATCTATCACAATGCTGGTACAATGAAATAGGCCTACAATTTGCCTGAGTACAAATGAGTTCATATGTATACAACATTCCTTTTGGAAGTTCATGATAATATTGACTTTCATCCTCTTGACCTCTCGTACTCTATTGACCTCTTGTCCTCTGCGTTGTGTATTTATCTTCGAAATGTTCTTACATATTCGATCAAGTCATCTACAATGACAAGTCCCAGTAGAAAACATACTTAGGTAATATACTAAGACGTACTAGTCTTATCATGCATTTCTCCGGGGAGATTGCGTTAACTTGTGTCTGTTAAGTAGGCCTCGGAATCTTAGCTGGGTTGATTCGTTTATCAAGACTGGCTTTAAAGCTTACTGAGTGCATTGAACACTACACCTCTTTGCTCTGCTTGAGTGAATTGCTCATACAATAAACGTAACACCTAAGTAGTATATTACCTAAGTATGTTTTCTACTGGGAGTTGTTATTGTAGATGACTGGTAGGGATTGGCACATAGGGTTTCAGACTGCCTACTCAATCCACAGTGTTCAGTTGAAGCCAAAATAGCACAGCGTGAAATGTTATTCAGTAAAGATGACAGAGACCATATTTCCTGCCCTTTTCTGCCACCATGAACCCTTATCCGGAAAAATCCTTCTCAACTTTGAGGTTTGAGTGTTGAGCCATCCATGCCTGTCAATACATTGTCATCTCTCACCCCTCTCTCATAAAATCACAGGCTTAAAATGGAACCTGAATATTTGAATTCCAATTAGCATAAATGTAAGAAAGTGGAACAAGTAGCTTTGAAAGTCATCCAGCACAGAGCGCATATAACTAGCAGTGAAAAGAAAGGGCGAGGAAGAAAAACACTTTGCCATACTGTATCATATTTCCCGGTTTGGATACATTGCTCGAATCACTGGGGTATTTCTTATATGAGCTTACGACTTCACACTGTCTGGAAAATCCCCCTGCTGCCTGGGTCCTTGGGCATTTAAAATGTCACTTTTAATCACATTCCCTTCAGAGCTTCGATTCCTCTGATCAAAGACACAGAGTTTAAGTTAACATGTCAACAAAGACAGGGTTTCAGGACATATTCTACTGCTTTTCACATGGGCGAGCGGGTGAGCTGGTTTGATATTTGTTTGGGGTGGGTGGGGGAAGAGATAAGAGACAAGAAGGTACTGTCCTCACCATGTATGCAGAGGAGCAGAGAAGAAAAAACCCTGCCGCTTTCGCATCAATGTGCAAATGAAGTGCTGCGCTTTTGTTCGAGCAATCTGGATAAGAGCTTTTCACAATTTATTGCGAGGGCCTCCCTTTAGCACATGCAGGCTAGAAGCATGAGTTCAATGACGTTTTTCATAAACACTTGAGTTTTAATGTACGATAAGTGTACGCATGTCACTGTGTGGTGGATGATAAAAGACAGCGATAATCAACTACAAAATATCCACCTGAATAAATTGCTTAAAAATTCCTTACCAAAAATAACCGAGAGATGGGTTCGCGAAAAACATCAACAGAATATAGGCGACACCTCAACCATGTCTGACATCATAAGAAACTGTGGTCTTATGTGAAAGGGTCAGTATGCATGGTGAATGGAAAGAGAAATATGTTATTAGCAGTCAAAGCTGTATTGCTCTTGATACTGTATATATTAGACCAAAAGATCTACAAGCTAATTTTATTCCGTCATAATTGTCACATCATGGAGAGCGCTTAATAATTTATAAAATGGTGCCAGAATGGTAGAATGCCACCGTAGGATGACATTTGTTTTTACCCTGTTGTTGTCTGCTGGCATTTTACTGTAGCCTTTTCCTTTGCATCGCCATCTTGCCATGGAAACTCTGAGCATGTCCATGCCTGCAGAGTCTCCCAGTGGGGTACAACACTGTAAGAGCTGCGTTTCTCAATCAGTGTGCACAGCCTGGCAGCATGAGACCGGTGAATCACCAAGCTGTCTCTATGCAAAATAATGGCGTTTTGCTGCAGGAATATCAGTCGGTTTATGAATTATATATTAAGTATAAATAAGCTACAGTATTGAGGATGTGCTTTGAAGAAAAATTTGCAGTGGAAAATGTCACTATCATTGGACTGAAGTCTCAAGGCAAGAGTTGCCCAGGTAGAACTGAATAGGTATTTCCTGGCATATAATCCAGAGTAAAACCTCTGAAGTGCAATGCCGCATTTTGGGACGATCTCACCTAAAAATAATTTTACTGTTTTAGAATTTTTGTCTCGTATGATGTCATAGCGAGGGTACCACACACCTCCATCTGGTGCCGTTTGTGATAGTCTCCCTCAGCCATGTCCATGACTGAGTTTGATCTCTCTGACATAAATCAGAGTTTACTTTGAGATGAAAATAGCCATCATTAATAGCGCACATGACGCAATTCTAACATATGCGCCCCTTGTAGCCTCTTTAATGATTGTTACCTACATAATGAAGCCCTATAAGTGAACAAAAATAATTAGCGTCATTATGTTGACTTAATGGGGTGTGAACAGGTGAAGTTATTCAGCTCTTTGTTTATGAGGTATAGATGTGTGCTAATTAAATAGGAGAATACATTTCATTATGTATGATCTAAATATTGTCCCGGTATTGTTTAGGCTGTGAAGTGCAAAGTAAGGTATAAAGTCGGTATGCATATCTTGCATCTATGTACTGTATGTAGCTAATACAGTTTCTCAGCAGATAGGCAACTAGTTAGAACAAAGTGCTGTTTTATTAGCCTTTGGGGAAGGAATCAGTATTTTCTCAGGATACTGTACCTATGATTATATGAGCTGTAGCTAGGTGTTCTGGGAATGGTCTGAGCGTGTGCGTAGAACCCAATAACAGGGCAAGCGTTGCCTCTGAATGACATACTACTCCCAGAGGCAAGAGCAATCCTGTCCTACATGACATATTCTGATATATCACAACTGTAAATCTGGCATCCACACTGTACAAACTTTTACAGCCTGTTTGTAGACATGGAGGAAGAGTGTTCAAAATGAAGATGTGGAACCAATTAAAATAGTTTCAATAGCCTGGTATTATTACTAATCTTTAAAAAGGTTTTTGTGTCCTCGTTCATTTTTCTCATGTGTATACGAGACAAGGAACTTCATTTATAAAGAAGACAAAAACCCACATGGGGAGGCCTAATGAAAAAAAGATCAAAAGATGATTTAATATTCACCCACATTATTAAATACAATGCTGATCGTGAGCAAACAGCGTATTTACACAAATCCTTTCAGGGCATTGGATCACTGTTAAGCTTCCATTACCATGAGCAGTCCCACATAGGCACCACTCTGCGGTTTCACTGTGGATTTATTACTGTTTATTCCTTTTTTATTTGAACTCTAATTCAGCATTACTAAAACAGCATGGAGCTGGTTACTAGACCCTGTGTTTCTAAGGCATGTGGCTAATGTACTGTACGAGGATCTCTCCCCTGATGGCTCAACATGGCTCTGAAGAGCACTGCACAGTACACAGTCGACTAGAGAATGTTAGTGGCCAAACAACATAATTTTGTTCAATGAAGTTGCAGTTAAATACAAAATGCAACAGAGTCTCTAGTGGCATGCATCAGGATTGAAAAAAATACTGACCTTGGCTCCTTAAGTCTTAAGTTACTGTACCCAAGAGCTAAGAGTATTCTGAAAGAATGTAGCCCGAGTCTAGCTGATGGAGGGAATGGAGGAAGCATTATCAGCAGAAGCAGCTAGCAAACCCCTAACGCCCCACCACCAACTTTCCCCGACCCAAACCCCTCTGGGTAGTTAACCTCCTAACCCCACTCCTTTAGAGTCCCCTGCACTAAATGTCGCTCCCCATTGCAGCTACCCTGTGTACATTATAAAGCATCTCTCTAAGTCCTGTCTCAGGCCGTTATAGTGTGATTCCTTATTGCACAGGCAACCACTTCTTTCCATTATTAATCTTAACTTTTTGCCCTTATTCTCAATGCTTTAGGGAAACTAGCTAGAGGTGGTTTTTTTGTCATATTTATTTTCTATTTTATTCTCGAAAATAGTATCTGTCTGCACAGGCACACAGTTTTAAAAGGCTCTGAGGAGAAATTGCTTTAAAGAATGGACCCTGCTGAAACTCAGTGCAGACATCACTGAGGTCTAGCTGAGCTACAAAGACCATCTCGATTCAATCGTCTTTTCCCCCGGATTTATACTTAAAATAGAGCGGATCCACTGTGTCAAGGAAGTGAGTCAACACACCATGAATATCTTTAATTAAGTCCAAAGTGCACAAAAATCACCCATCAAAAGAGACTAAAATACTGACCCAATAGTTGGAATTAAATCATTTTTGTATGCTTTCACTTTATACTGTAACTTGGGACGAATAAATACAAAGATTGTTTCATTCCAATTCCACTTACAAGTTCAACTTTTAACTTCTTATGGCTGGGGGCAGTATTGAGTAGCTTGGATGAGTAAGGTGCCCAGAGTAAACTGGATATAAATATGAACTTTATGGAACAAAACATACATGTATTGTGTAACATGAAGTCCCATGAGTGTCATCTGATGAAGATCATCAAAGGTTAGTGATTAATTTTCTCTCTATTTCTGCTTTTTGTGACTCCTCTCTTTGGCTGGAAAAATGGCTGTGTTTTCTGTGACTAGGTACTGACCTAACATAATCGTTTGGTGTGCTTTCGTCGTAAAGCCTTTTTGAAATCGGACACTGTGGCTGGATTTACAATAAGTGTATCTTTAAAATGGTGTAAAATACTTGAATGTTTGAGGAATTTTAATTATGAGATTTCTGTTGTTTGAATTTGGCGCCCTGCACTTTCACTGGCTGTTGTCAAGTCGATCCCGTTAACCTCTCTTGGGTAGGGGGCAGTATTTTCACGTCCGGATGAAAAGCGTGCCCAGAGTAAACTGCCAGCTACTCAGGCCCAGATCCTAGGATATGCATATTATTAGTAGATTGCATAGAAAACACTCTGAAGTTTCTAAAACCGTTTGGATGATGTCTTTGAGTATAACAGAACTCATATGGCAGGCAAAAACCTTTGAAAAAATCCAACCAGGAAGTGGGAAATCTGAGGTTTGTAGTTTTTCAACTCTTTGCTTATCCAAGATACAGTGGAACTGGGGTCATGTTGCACTTCCTAAGGCTTGACACTAGATGTCAACAGTCTTTAGAACCTTGTTTGAGACTTCTACTGTGAAGTGGGGGCGAATGAGAGGGGATTGAGTAAGGTCTCTCCCAGAGTGCCATGAGCTGACCATGCACGTTCATGTGAGAGAGTTAGCTTGCGATCCATTACATTTCGGAAGACAAAGGAATTCTCCGGTTGGAACATTATTAAAGATTTATGTTAAAAACATCCTAAAGATTGATTCTATACATCGTTTGACATGTTTCTACGGACTGTAACGGAACTTTTTGACTTTTCGTCTGCACCTAGTGATCGCGCGTCATGAATTTTGATTACTGGGCTAAAAGCGCTAACAAAAAGGAGTTATTTGGACATAAATGATGGACTTCATCGAACAAAACAAACATTTATTGTGGAACTGGGATTCCTGGGAGTGCATTCTGATGAAGATCATCAAAGGTAAGTGAATGTTTATAATGCTATATCTGGCTTCTGTTGACTCCAACATGGCGGATATCTGTTTGGCTTGATTTGTCGTTTGAGCGCCGTACTCAGATTATTGCATGGTGTGCTTTTTCCATAAAGTTTTTTTGAAATCTGACACAGCGGTTGCATTAAGGAGAAGTGGATCTAAAATTCCATGCATAACAGTTGTATCTTTTAGCAATGTTTATTATGAGTATTTCTGGAAATTGATGTGGCTCTCTGCAAAATCACCGGATGTTTTGGAACTARTGAACATAACGCGCCAATGAAAACTCAGATATTTGGATATACAGTGGGGAGAACAAGTATTTGATACACTGACGATTTTGCAGGTTTTCCTACTTACAAAGCATGTAGAGGTCTGTAATTTTTTATCATAGGTACATTTCAACTGTGAGAGACGGAATCTAAAACAAAAATCCAGAAAATCACATTGTATGATTTTTAAATAATTAATTAGCATTTTATTGCATGACATAAGTATTGGCAAGGGATACTTCTGAACTCCKGGCAGGCCAGGTGGGCATTGTTCTTTGGAAGATTCAACTTCACACTTACTTATCGCCCCGGATCTAAGAATACCAAGCCTGACGCCCTCTCCCATAAGTTCAACGCCGACAACACAGGTTCCGAGCCAGAGACCATTATGCCATCCACCTGCATCTTTGCCTCTGTCTCCTGGAAGATCGCCCTCTCTACTTACCCATTCTACTTACCTCACCTGTCACTCTGGCATGAACCGGATTGTTGCCTTTCTGCGTCAGTGCTTTTGGTGGCCCACAATGGAGAGAGACGTCCGGGAGTTCGTCTCAGCCTGCTCGGTCTGTGCCCGGAAAAACCTCCACCAAACTCACTTCCGGTCTGCTTCGCCCTCTTCCCATACCCAGTCGCCACCTGGTCACACATAGCTCTGGACTTCGTCACTGGTCTTCCCCCATCTAACGGTAACTCAGTCATCCTCACCATTGTCAACAGATTTTCCAAAGCGGCTCACTTCATACCCCTCTCCAAGCTTCCATCCTGCAGGGAGACTGCGGTCCTGCTGGTATCCCATGTGTTTCGGCTGCATGGCATTCCCACTGACATAATTTCTGACAGGGGTCTCCAGTTTACATCTCAGGTATGGAGATCCTTCTGTTCAGCACTTGGTATTAATGTTAGTCTTTCATCTGGATATCACCCCGAGACCAATGGCCAGACCAAACGGGCCAACCAGGAGCTGGAGACTGCCCTATGCTGTGAGACTTCGGCTAACCCTCCCTCCTGGAGTGCTCAGCTACCCTGGGTGAAATATGCCCACAACACCCTCATCAACGCCTCGTCAGGTATGTCACCCTTTGAGTGTGCTCTGGGATATCAACATCCCTTGTTCCCTGCCCAAGCGATTGAGGTAGCGGTGCCCTCAGTCCATGACCACATTGTCATCGCACCTGGAGCAGGGCCCGGGCTGCCCTTCACCATGCCTCCGCAAGAACTCAATCCCAAGCTAACCGTCGCTGTGCCTCAGCTCCAGTCTACACTCCAGGCCGAAGGGTATGGCTCTCGTCGAAGGACTTGTCCTTGAAAGTGGCTTCCAGGAAACTTGTCCCCCGATTCATTGGTCCCTTTGAGATTGATTGTGTCATTAACCCCTCTGCTGTGCACCTGAAACCCCAGACTCTCTTAAGGTCCACCCAACCTTCCATGTGTCCCTGATTAACTTCTCTAGGATAGGAGGCAGCATTTTCACTTTTGGATAAATAGCGTGCCCAATTTCAACTTCCTTCTACTCATCCCCAGAATATAAGATATGCATATTATAGATTAGTCGATTTGGATAGAAAACACTCTGATGTTTCTAAAACTGTTTGAATCATGTCTGTGAGTATAACAGAACTTATGTAGCAGGCAAAACCCTGAGGACTAACCATTCAGATTTTCTTTTTTTAGGTCACTGTCTGTTCAATGAGATTTCATTGGGATACTAGATTTCTAATCAACCTGTTTGCAGTTCCTACTGCTTCCACTGGATGTCACCAGTCTTTGGAAATAGGTTGAGGTTATTCCTTTGTGCAATGAAGAAGTACGGCCATCTGGAATCAGTGTAACGTTATGTGTACTGTTTGAGAGTTGCACAAGACTAGAAAACTAGCGTTAGTTTGTTGTCCTCCTGTATTGAAAACAGATAGACCCGTCTTCAATTTGATCGATTATTAACGTTTTAAAATACCTAAAGTTGTATTACAAAAATAGTTTGAAATGTTTTGGCAAAGTTTAGAGGTAATTTTTGAGATATTTTGTAGTGACGTTGCGCAAATTGGAAGCTGTTTTTTTCTAGATCAAAACGCGCCAAATAAATGGACAATTTGGATATATATGGACGGAATTAATCYAACAAAAGGACCATTTGTGATGTTTATGGGACATATTGGAGTACCAACAAAAGAAGCTCGTCAAAGGTAAGGCATGATTTATATTTTATTTCTGCATTTTGTGTTGCGCCTGCAGGGTTGAAATATGCTACACTCTCTTTGTTTACTGTTGTGCTATCATCAGATAATAGCATCTTATGCTTTCGCCGAAAAGCCTTTTTGAAATCTGACATGTTGGCTGGATTCACAACGAGTGTAGCTTTAATTTGGTATCTTACATGTGTGATTTAATGAAAGTTTGATTTTATATAAAWWWWWTTAATTTGGCGCTCTACATTTTCCCTGGTTATTGGCCAAGTGGGACGCAAGCGTCCCACATATCCCAGAGAGGTTAAACCTGTCTGCTCCAGTCCCCTGTCTCCTCCTGCAGCAGCCCCTCCAGCCCCTCAGCTCATCAATGACCATCCTTCCTATACCGTCCAGCGGCTTTTGGATGTGTGCCTTCGGTGTCGCTGCTGGCAGTACCTGGTGGACTGGGAGGGATACGGGCCTGAGGAGCGCTGCTGGGTGCTCCGCCATCACATTCTGGACCCCCCCTTACAGGATTTCCATACCTCACACCCAGATAAGGTGGCGCCCATAGAGGGTGGAGGGGGGTTACTGTCACATCTGCTCCTGCCACGCCTTCTAGTGCTCATCTGGTGTCTCCTTGACCTGCCGCCACTCCCCCAGTGCTCTATCCCTCTCCCCCTCTCTGTGTGTGTGGGTGTGTGTGTGTGGGCGGAGACAGGTGTGCTGGAGTCAGAGCAGATCCCCACCAGCTGCAACCTGTTCCATAATCGAGACCTCTACAAATACTCAGTCATGCCACTTCCACACTGCCAGATCGTAATCTCTGCCCATTCAGTCCATGTTTCTGGCCATTTGTTCCTGTTGTGCCTGTTTTCCCTTGTCTGACGCTGTTTTCCTCTCTGCTACAGTTCTGCCCACTCTGACTCTGGTCCCTGTCTCCAGTCCGACTTCTCGTCAGTCCTGCTACTCTGTCCTGGATACCCCACTCTACGCTCCCTTGGATTCCCCTCCGGACCTGCTTACCCTGTCCCCACACCTCTCGCTCCAGCCTTTGCCTCCGCACCTGGTTTCCAGCAACCCGCCTGAGCTTCCCTTGTTCTGCACTCAATCTTCCCTTCATGTTTCAATAAATACCTTGGTTACCTCATCCCAGTCTCCTCGTCTGAATCTGCTTTTGTGTTCACCTGTTCCGCTCCGTGTGACAAAAACTGGGACTGAAGGCTATAACTGGTTCTTACAAACGATCTAGGAAAAGGCTTAGTAGAGTCAAAACTAACAATACCTCACAAATGCACAAACAGAATGAACTGAACTAAATAAGGAGCTGATGAGACCAGGTGAGTAACTAAAACAGATGAAATCAATGAACAAAAATGAAAGACAGGCTAAGTTCAAGAACACAAAGAAACAGAACAGAAGGTCGAATAAAATAAATACAGAACCTTACACCACTGAGGTGAGCAATAAGCAATGATGGATGTTTTTTAATTAAAACAATTTTTAAATAACAAAAACGAAATCAAACCCAGTTTAGAATTATTGTCTTTCTGACTGAACTTTGGAGATGGCTGCAATGTGGAAGTCCTTCATCGCAAGCTTGTTGAATGCATGCACAAATACAATTAGAAAACAAATAGCTAAAACAACTTTAGAATACTGAAAACAATTAAAGAAAAACAATTATATCATGGCATCTTAAAAGATACACTCAACGGCTGGTTTGGCTGTGTAAAAACCGGGTCAGTTGTTACAATGTTGCTATGCTTGTCACTGAACTGGCATTCTATATATTTGTCAGCAAGGAAACAATGTGGCAACATTACATTACGTTGCCCCTCTTACTATGTAACACAGTAACTGTGTTAGCAACTATGTAGTTACATATCATTTGTAATTATTATGTACCTACCCAGGAGCAAGCAACTTAATTTAAAGTGAAACCCAGTAGGGTATAACCTTTATAATTACTATGTAGTTACAATGTAACAACCTTTGCAGACAATAGGCTAACCAGGAAAAAATTAGGAGACAGAAGAACATTAGGTATAAGTATTTCCATAATTACGGAGTTGGTTGTTAAAGATAGTTATGATGTAATTAAATTGTTATACCTAATGTTCTCTTGTCTCCTAATTTCTCCTGGTTAGCCTATTGCCTGAAAAGATTGTTACATTATAAAGGTTATACCCTACGGGGTTTCACTATACATTAAGTTGCTTGCTCCTGGGTAGGCACATGATAATTACAAGTTAATGACAAGGTGGGCCTTGCTACAGTTGTTGTTGTCAAGTCCTAGCCTATTTATCAACCCTGGTACTACATGTGGATTTGATGGTAGTAGCACCTTGTATCGAGGTCCGATTTTGGTTTGAGTTATTAACATGGTAATTCACTGGTGACTTTCAAACATGTAATTACAAAACATGAGTTAGGCTACATAGTGGAACAAGAAAATGTGTAATAACATCAGTAGCTACACATGTGGAATAACATTCAGCAAATTAATGTGTAACAACTGATTCAGCAACAACTCTATTGCCATGTAATTACATAGCAAAACCTAGAACTATTATGTTGTGAACACAGTTATTCATGTGTTAGTTACATAGTAATAGGGACAACTTAATGGAAAGCAGCATACCACCCTGCACCACTGCTGGCTTGCCTCTGATGCTAAGCAGGGTTGGTTCTGGTCGGTCCCTGGATGGGAGACCAGATGATGCTGTAAGTTGTGTTGGAAGGCCAGTTGGAGGCAATCTTTCCTCTGGTCAAAAATAAATAAATAAATAAATATATATATATATACATATAGACATACATTTATATACAGTACTAGTCAAAAGTTTGGACACATTTACTCATTCCAGGGTATTTCTTTATTTTACTATTTTCTACAGTGTATAATAATAGTGAAGACATCACAACTATGAAATAACACATATGGAATCATGTAGTAACAAAAAAGTGTTAAACAAATCAAAATATATTTTATATTTGAGAATCTTCAAAGTAGCCACCCTTTGCCTTGATGACAGCTATGGACACTCTTGGCATTATCTTAACCAGCTTCATGAGGTAGTCACCTGGAATGCATTTCAATTAATAGGTGTGCCTTGTTAAAAGTTKATTTATGGAATTTCTTTCCTTCTTAATGCGTTTGAGCCAATCAGTTGTGTTGTGACAAGGTAAGGGTGATATACAGAAGATAGCACTATTTGGTAAAAGACGAAGTCCATATTATGGCAAGAACGGCTCAATTAAGCAAAGAGTTCAGTCAATCCGGAAGTCAGTCAAGTGCAGTCGCAAAAACCATGAAGCGCTATGATGAAACTGGCTCTTATGAGGACCACCACAGGAAAGGAAGACCCAGAGTTACCTCTGGAGAGGATAAGTTCATTAGAGTTAACTGCACTTCAGATTGCAGCCCAAATAAATGCTTCACAGAGTTCAAGTAACATCACTGTTCAGAGGAGACTGCGTGAATCAGGCCTTCATGGTCGATTTGCTGCAAAGAAACCACTACTAAAGGACACCAATAATAAGAATAAACTTGCTTGGGCCCAGAAACACGAGCAATCGTCATTAGACTGGTGGAAATCTGACCTTTGGTCTGATGAGTCCAAATGTGAGATTTTTGGTTCCGACCGCTGTGTCTTTGTGAGACGCAGAGTAGGTGAATGGATGATCTCCGCATGTGTGGTTCCCAACATGAAGCTTGGAGGAGGAGGTGTGATGGTGTGGGGGTGCTTTGCTGGTGACACGGTTAGTGATTTATTTAGAATTCAAGGCAAACCAATTGATATGGTGTGGGATGAGTTGGACTGCAGAAGGAAAAGCAGCCAACAAGTGCTCAGAATATGTTGGAACTTCTTCAAGACTGTTTGAAAAGCATTTGGCATGAAGCTGTTTGAGAGAATGCCAAGAGTGTGTAGAGCTGTCATCAAGGCAAAGGGAGGCTACTTTGAAGAACCTCAAATATAAAATATATGTTGATTATGTTTAACACTTTTTTGGTTACTACATGATTCCATATCTGTTATTTCATAATTTTGATCTCTTCACTAATATTCTACAATGTAGAAAATATTGTAAAAATAAAGAAAAACCCTTGAATGTGTAGGTGTGTACAAACTTTTAACTGGTACTGTATATCCCAATGCCCCAGGTCAGTGATTGGGGACATTGCCCTCTGTAGGGTGCCGTCTTTCGGTTGGGGCATTAAACGGGAATCCTGACTCTCTGTGGTCACTAAAGATCCCATGACAGTTATCGTAAGAGTTAGGATGTTAACCCCGGTGTCCTGGATAAATTCCCAATCTGGCCCTCATACCATCATGGCCACCTAAGCATCCCCAGCTTCAAATAGGCTCATTCATCCCCACTCCTCTCCCCTTTAACTATTCCCCAGGTCATTGCTGTAAATTAGAATGTGTTCTCAGTCAACTTACCTGGTAAAATAAGGGTAAAATAATACAAAAATAAAGTGTTACCAACAATTGTTCTGCGCTGTATACATGCTATGTAAACAAGCAATATAGTTAGCGTCAACTGGGACTTAGGCCTAATAAATCTACCTTTAAATGTGTGCCCAACTTTTCCTAGAGCGCCTCAGTATATACTAAGATTTTTGCACAGCCAAGCCTCAACACAACGGATTGAAACTGATCCATTAATTATGATCTTCAATCTAGACTGTGGACTTCATCATTAAGTGCCAATTGTCTACTAGCTGTCTTTTCTTCCTGACTCAGGTGTATAAGGCTTGGGTGGAAGACAAGCAACATAAAATTGAGTCATGCCTGATATGGCAATTCATATTATTTTTCCAAAATTATTTGTTGTTAACTTACATCTCAAAGCCATGCATGAAAGAAGCCTTGATCTGGTGCACACATATTTATCCAACTGTTATAATTAATCAGAAAGCAATTTACTCCACACCTTGCACTTGGGTACAACAAAATCAAAACATGACGGAGGTACAGTCAATTCCTAAATTATCTTACACATGGCAAGGCTCACATAGTATTTGGTTTCCATTCGACATAGACTCAGGTGGTATTTGTATGAAAATAGAGAATCTTCCAGTCTGCTTTAAAGACTACATTATGAGATGAGGTATATCATGTTTGATTCAAGTAACATGGATTTGCCTGAAGCACTTTGCGCGAACAACAACTGAGAATACATGTTTTGAAATATCTGAAAAGAAAGCATGCATTTGATAAAACACATTCAACTTAACTTCAAATATCCCAATTGGATCTGATACTTGAAGAAAAGATTAAGATAGATTGGATAACTCAGTGATTCATAGATTGAAAAGAAAAATAGATCTTTAATATTCTAGCACTTAGGCTTACTGTAAACCCTGAGAGGAATTGATTCAGTCGAAAGCTTCTGCTTTCAAAGACATGGCTTCAACATGGAAATAAAGGGAATGTATGTGGTTTGAAGCATAGCTAATGGATAGACACACAGCAGCAGATGCCATGGCAAAGTATTCAAACACATAACTACTTATCCATATCTGATTGTAATACACTGTCTTATTTGGCCTCGGCACATTGTCCCTGGTGAAATCCCAGTAATTACAGACAATTGCCTACTGTATCCATGTTCTCTCCCTACGGCCATACTACATCTCATAAAAACAACACAAGCTACTGTTTCAATTTAGGTTCTGGTGATGTTTTTTTTCCTCACCTATCGGGAATCAGTTAATAAATGACCTTGTTGTAAGACGAGGGAAATAAGTTCAGTAAAAAGTTTTTAACAAAGCAACATCTCTGAAAGTGAGCAAGACGTGTCATGCATATCTTTCATGTGTTAATACACTCCAGATCTGGCTCCAACTAATTAACAGCAGAAGTGAGTGGAGAGGGAGATGGTCTCTCTAAGGGCCGAGCAGTCATCCCTGGGGAAACTAATTTACCTATTGTAGTGGATCGAGAGCTGCCTGCTTCCTGTTGCTAGAGAACCTCACCCCTTAAAAAGCCACAAACAATAGCTAGAGTCAGGAATGTACTTTCCGCTACTCTTTCATGTCCTCCATTCTACCTCATTTATGTTCTAGTTTGAATCAAATGGAATTGCAAATGTTATACAGCTGCAAAAATCCTCTCGATTCCCCTCCATTTGTGTGATGCTCTAATTAAAAAGATGCATGCCAGCTCACAGTCACAATATCAAAGGTTATGGTACAGCCACATGTGCTGCTTGATGAATTACTTGACACAGTGTAAGCTTTTTAATACTGTCTTTCCTAAAACATTTTGAATTCAAATATCATCTTAGGCAGTACTGTGATACCAGAGAGCAATTCCTCTGAAATCAGTAGGGACCGTCAGATGACTGAGATGTGCATGAAATCACGAATGATAGACCATGATTATTTGACATGAAACTAATTGCACTTTGTCTTTTCAGGTAATGAGGTAAGATTAGGTTCGAGTTATATGCGCAGGTGGCTGCTAAATAAAAGCGTACGGTGGAGCATATATTCATTTTCATTTAAATATTTCAGGCAAACATGATGTTTGATTTAATTGATTGAGTTGTAATACCCTATTGGACCCTTGCCATTTATGCTGGTGTGCTTTCTTGCCTGATAAATGGAAGAGCCAGGAAGATTCTGGATTGGCAAACACACATTAGTACACTGGTGCCTGGATATCTGTCAGGTTGTATTGCCCTGGTCACTACCCTCAACCCCTATCTAGCAGTTAACTCTGTGTTCCTAATGCTGTTAAATGAGGCAGCAGTGTGTGTGTGTGTGTGTGTGTACTACATAAATTACCCATTTGCAGTCATGCTTAAACTGCTTGGACAGTTATTTGGCAAAACATGTAGGTCTATGTGTGTGTGCTTGCATGCTTGCGCTGGTCTGTGCCTGTGTGGGTTCTTATATTATTCCGCTCATATTATCTAGAAATTGCCTGGACAGTCATTTGGCTCATGCCTGGATTCCATTTTTTATCTTGGGTAGAGGGGGCATGAGTGGAGGGCCTCAGGACAGTAGCAAAATCAATTGCCTAGAAATGACATCTGCCAGGATCTGCCTTCAGAGCGCTCCTAGGTACCATAAATGAAATCACAAGTCCTAATTGTGTGCTGATTTATTCACTTGTCTGAGTGCATCGTGGCAGGACAAGCTGCCCCTGAGCCCTCTCTGACTGGTCATACATAACACATTTATTTACCCTCTCCCCTATTCACAGCACCACTGGGGAAATTATCCCCCTTTCACCCCACATTTTATTAATTCAGCAGTTTTGTGGCAGAATTTAAAATGAAATAGCTGCAGAGACAACTGTCACTTGTTTCAAGTAAGATAAATAAGTCAGCGCCCATAGTGGTTAGGGTGCATTTTCTGTTTTCTTGCTGATTGAGTGTCACAGATGAGGCTGCCAGCTTTGTGGTGTGACGTGGAGACTGGCATGGGCAAGCATAACCTACGGACAACAAACACAATTGCATTTTATCGATGGCAATTTGAATGCACAGAAAAACTGTGATGAGATCCTGAGGCCCATTGTGAGGCCCATTTCTTTTGAAGTATCTGGAACCAAGAGCATATGTGTATTCCCAGTCATATGAAATTCATAGATTAGGGCCTAATGGATTKGTTTCAGTTTACTGATTTCCTTATATGAACTGCAACTCAGTAGAAATCATTGAAATTGTCGCGTGTTGCGCTTGTTTTTGTTCAGTATAATTTCCACCCTATACTTCCGTCCACTTAGATCCTCAATGAGAAGCCAACGATTGTTCATAGTGATACTTCCACAGCAGGACTAGAAGGGTGACAGCCTACTGAAACTTTAACCCAGTGCACCTCTAAATAAAACATTAAACAATACCTACTAAAGTGGCTCTGAGCCAGAAAATATAAAACATTGATAAAGCTTGGCGTGTCACACCAGGAAATGTATCTAAGCCATGAGTTATCCCCCTCCTCTTGTCACCCTGACAACGGTCACGGGGTTACYAACATGGCTCTGACAAGGAGAGCAGACATTTCACAAGAGAAATAAAGAGAGAGGGGAGAGAGCTAGGGATAGATAGAAAGATGGAGCTAGAGGGATAGAGTCATACGATGAGAGATGTACAGTATCATGACCAGGAAGTAGAGAGGAAGTGGGGCTTTAGAATGATACAGAGTAAGATGGTAGAAGGAACTCCGAGATAGAGAAATGGACCATGTGGAAACTGGAGACACAGAAGGAGAGAGAGTGTGTGTGTGTGTGTTAGAGACTCATTTTAGTGGAGGGAACAGCTCTGCGTTTTCCAGCTCATTAGGAATATCTTTCCTGTCCTAGACCATTTGATAGCAGCATTAATCTACTGCTACACTGGGCTTATTCTCCCTATTTATGGTTATATCATGAAGGTTATTCCAGTCAACCATGTAAACGTGTGCTTTTTCTGGCTATTGTGTATTCCAAAACCTGCAGCACACCTTTTGTTAAGCACACCTGCATGCACTGGATTAAATAGCAGTGTCTCCAGCTCAAAACACTGAGAATCACGAACAAATGCAAGTTACACAAACACTACTTGGGAGTATGTGTGATTTTCCTGTGCACTTCAGTAACAGTAGGGCTGTGTCAGGCCAGTGCATCTCACCCTTAGGTTAGGTAATCCTCAGAGAACCATCAAGCTCTTTGCAGTGTCAAGACTTAACTCACATCATTAAACACTACAATGTATTGTCATTGGATCCACTTGGCATTTACAGTATGTCAGTCATGTTTTAGTTGTCTCAGTCTTTTTCACTTACAGTCTAAGCAGTATTTTGAAATCAATTGTATTCATGGGCTGTGGAATGTTATTGGGGCCTTGGTAGATATTTCATCCAGCCCCAGCATGAGTCACAAACGGCCACGCGAGGATAGCCAATTCACAAACCAGTAGACTCATTCAGAGAGCTAAGGACTGTTACAAAGATTAGATCACAGGTCATTTCTCTTTGAAAGGTTTCTGATATTTAAATGCCCTCTAGACATGAACATGTATTAACTTGGATGGCTGAATAAACATCACGAAACATAATTAGCATGATTAGTTTGGGAAAATAATAAATCATGTAAATAAATCATGTTTGCCTCACAGTCTTGTCTTCTGCTAATGGTCCTAACACTGGACAGGTGTTGATGATGATATCCAATGGTAGAAAACAGCCTTCCTTGTATTTCATAGACCCAGACGGTCTTTGTAGACTTTACGTGGGCTTGACAAAGGACATTTGCCTCTGGTTGTCTGCATRATTCTCTGTCATCTGACATTTAGATCTGTCTTGGGGTGGTGATGGCAGGTGGTTATTTTTCCTTAGCATGATCAAGCATGACTAGACAAAAAAACATATTAGAATATTTGGCTTGGCAGTTGTATATCTATATCTGGTAGACTCCATGCAGGGCATGGTTTTTCATGGAAGTGTAGTATTATGGAGTATGGAATATTGTCATTGTGTCCACCATCTATGGTCACATTTATTTGTAAATGTGGAGATTTGTTATCCCACCTAAATAGTAGACATGCTTAAGACTGTTTTCATTGGGGGGAATGGCAGTAATTGTCATTTCATGCGCATACTCCTCTCACAAATAGAAAGTAAGCAAAGATCACAACACACAGGCTTGTGGTTAAAAACTAGCGATTGAAATTCAGGTCCTGCCATTGAACAACAGTTGGCCATTCTCCCATAAAATTGGGAGTGCATATTTGTGTTGTGTTTTTTTGAGCACTTTTTTTTCTCTCCCTCTACCGCCTGCCTTCCWTGTGATGAATCTCAATTATGGCAAGGTCACCTCTCATTCTGTTGATCTCTCTGTTGTTTTATTGGAACTGGCAGTACTTCCACACTATCATGGTGCAGTTATTGACAGCCAGATTCCTTTCCAAACAAGAGTGACAAAAATGTGGTAAAATTACATCCTCTCCTCTAATTTGGGGTGACAGAATTGGTACATCTACACTTCATACTCCGGCTAATGGCCTTATCATAATCTCTGGGCCCTCTCTGGAAATGTATTCGTATATGTTGTTCATACCCCTTGTCTGTCTTTATATTTGCATTTCTGAGACGCAATTGCTTATGATCCAGGGAGGCCTTCAATGCGTCGCCACAGAAATAATAAGCATGGCCAACTTTACTATTACCGTATAATGAATCGTTTTTAGGAGCTTGGAATGAGGAAATGAGAATTTCAAAACAGGCATTATGATACGCAAACATTTATTTTTGCATGGCATTTTTACTCATAATGCAATATTTAGCTGTGTTAGTTGGTGTTTAGATACATATACAGTACCAGTCAAAAGTTTGGACACACCTACTCATTCCAGGGTATTTCTTTATTTTTCCTATTTTCCACATTGTAAAATAATAGCGAAGGCATCAAAACTATGAAATAACATATATGGAATCATGTAGTAACAAAAAAAGTGTTAAACAAATCAAAATATATTTTATATTTAAGATTCTTCAAAGTAGCCACCCTTTTCCTTCATGCTATCGTGAATCTAGGTAAGACACAAGTGCAGACTGTGTGAAGTAACAATGTTTACTGTAACCACAGGGGCAGGCAAATGACAGGTCAAAGCAGGTACAGGACGGCAGACAGGCTCAGGGTCAGGGACGGGCAGAGTGGCCAGGCGGGCGGATACAGGTTCAGGACAGGCAAGGGTCAAAAACCAGGAGGACGGGAAAAGGAGAGGCTGGGAAAAGACAGGAGCTGACAGCTTGACAAACAAGATGAACTGGCAACAGACAGACAGAAAACATAGGTATAAATACACAGGGGATAATGGGCGACACCTGGAGAGGGGTGAAGACAATCACAAAGACAGGTGAAACAGATCAGGGCGTGACAGGTGCCAGCTTTACACAATCTTGGCATTCTCTCAACCAGCTTCATGAGGTAGTCAACTGGAATGCATTTCAATTGATCCAATCAGTTGTGTTGTGACTAGGTAGGGGTGGTATACAGAAGATAGCCCTATTTGGTTAAATACCAAGAACCAGTCCATATTATGGCAAGAACAGCTCAAATAAGCAAAGAGAAATAACAGTCCATCATTACTTTAAGACACGAAGGTCAGTCAATCCAGAAAATTTCAAGAACTTTGAACATTTCTTCAAGTGCAGTTGCAAAAACTATCAAGCGCTATGATGAAACTGGCTCTTATGAGTTACCTCTGCTGCAGAGGATAAGTTCATTGGAGATAACTGCACTTCAGATTGCAGCCCAAATAAATGCTTCAGAGAGTAAAAGACACATCAACATCAACTGTTCAGAGGAGACTGCGTGAATCAGGCCTTCATGGTCGAATTGCTGCAAAGAAACCACTACTAAAGGACACCAATAAAAAGAAGAGACTTGCTTGGGCCCAGAAACACGAGCAATGGACATTAGACCGATGGAAATCTGTACTTTGGACTAAGGAGTCCAAATGTGAGATTTTTGGTTCTATCCGCTGTGTCTTTGTGAGACGCAGAGTAGGTGAACAGATGATCTCCGTATGTGTGGTTCCCACCGTGAAGCATGGAGAAGGTGTGATGGTGTGCTTTGCTGGTGACACTGACAGTGATTTATTTAGAATTCAAGACACACTGAACCAGCATGGCTACCACAGCATTCTGCAGCAATATGCCATCCCATCTGGTTTGCACTTAATGGGTCTATCATTTGTTTTTCAACAGGACAATGACTCAAAACACACCTCCAGGCTGTGTAAGGGCTATTTGACGATAAAGGAGAGTGATGGAGTACTGCATCAGATGACCTGGCCTCCACAATCACCCAACCTCAACCCAATTGACATGTTTGGGATGAGTTGGACCGCAGAGTGAAGGAAAAGCAGCCAAAAAGGGCTCAGCATATGTGAGAACTTCTTCAAGACTGTTGGAAAAGCATTCCTCATGAAGCTGGTTGAGACAATGCCAAGAGTGTGCAAAGCTGTCATCAAGGCAACGGGAGGCTACTTTGAAGATTCTCAAATATAAAATATATTTGGATTTGTTTAACACTTTTTTGGTTACTACATGATTCCATATGTGTTATTTCATAGTTTTGATGTCTTCACTATTATTATACAATGTAGAAATTAGTAAAAATAAAGYATAACCCTTGAATGTGTAGGTGTGTACAAACTTTTGACTGGTACTGGATTTATACATCATTATTTAACTACATGTGAGCAAAAATAGCTGTAAGTAGGAGTAGAAGTATTGTTCTCGGTTAATTTACTCCAATCACGCAAACATGAGTAGGTGTTTCCAAACTTTTGACTGGTACTGTATATGAAGTACTAAATCAACTTTTACCTTGACAGACCATTGATAGGCTCTTTCTGATATATCGTTCATTACCTATTCACCATTATACCGTAACTCAATTCTAGCGTCATCTACTGTTTTACAGACAAATGCAAGTCACAGAGTGGTGGCACAACTAAGTGACGATATCTATCACGTGTATTTAATGTGGGTGCTAACACTCTTAATTGTATTTCTAGTGCAACATCTGTTGCTTGAGAAAAAAAACGAAACGGTTTGGCTCACAATTGACAGTAACGTGGTTAAGCGTGAGTGCTTAGTGCATAAAGCTAACAGATAGGCTCTTGATAAGTCGCTGACGTAACACGTTTAGTAATCAATGGCCGTTTACTTCAGCAAAGCACCGATGTATTTTATTTACCCCATACTTTGTCGCCTACACACATCATCTGAATGCTGTCTCACTGAAGGGTTTCGTCACGTTAAAGGCAACAGACAGAGACATGCAGTCGAGTTGGATGTTGAGTGGTGAATGGGGCTTGGAAGGGGACTTGGCTCACACAGGGATGGTTTATACTGTCTTTTCAGACCTTCACAATGGGCAGGTTTGGGACTGGGCTATAGCCTTAACATAGAGCATAGAGCCACACTGTGCTGCAGTGCTGGGATTCCCAGACATGGCCTCATTCAAAGGAATACACAAAGGACTCCATGAAATGCCATTCTGGTCCCACAACCCACCTGGCATTGTCTGATAAATTATAAAAAATAATAAGATCCCCTCTCCTCCCCAGACATAGCAGTATACTTAGTATACATGCTATGAATATCAGCACATTGTAATTGACTTTGAAAATGACCATCAGAAGAATGTTTCAATGAGTACACCGAGTACTGTGTGGCCCTATGCACGTACCATATCTTAACATTATTTTCCTTAGAATTAAATGGCTTTATAATCTGTTTAGGAATAATTGGTCAACGAATGAACCCCCAAAAAACGGGATTTGGCAAAACCAAAAAGGATTAATTACTTTTCTCACTTTGCAAGGTGACAGTAATTACTTTCATCAACTGGAACCAAAAAGTAATTGGCAGACACTTAATTAAAGGTTACAGCTTTGACTGAATTGTGAAAGACCAGACTATTACAAGTCCCATTATTCAATCAAGATATACATGGAATAATTGGTATGTTGTCCTCTTGAGGAATTTGTAAATGTGGGGCTTTGAAGGGTGGTTAGTGTTTGTAAACATGTCTAGGCAAGGTTATTCCAGACCAAGCATTGATTGGGTAAATAGAACTCTGTTGTCATGGCCGCTTTAAAAAGTCAAATATAGCATAACGTCAACACTGTTCGATCTAATGGCCTTTGTGTTGATATTATTCACACAGCAAAATACAGACCCATGACGATGACAAAATGGCAATGGAGAGAGAGAATGGCCATGATGACTGTCCGTGAATACCAAAAGTAAAGTTTAGGCATTAATCAATGATAGAAAAAGGTGGTAAATATTGCAAGCTAAACTGAAGGAAAGAGCCTTACACTTAGATCAATGCACATTTCGGAAAGCTTCTGGTCACAGTAGACCTTCGTCCGTGCATAGACAAACACAATGGAAGGCTCTATGAGTAGTGACAGTGAGTCAGTAAGTCAGGCAACCTTTAATTGTCTACGCTCTGACAAAAATCTTCACTAGAATCTATGTGCCGGAATCAGACTATCAAATCAGTTTCTCATATCAAAGTCAAGTAGCCATGATTTCTATATGGAGGTCAAACTGAACCATACTACAAAATCAAAGCTCAAATTGCTTTCCATCACTCAACTTCTTCCATCTCTCATCATCCGATGATTGCTTGCTCCTTCAATCTGTCCCATCCTTTCTCCCCATGATGCAGTGAACCATGTGCTCCTCCACTCTAGTAGACATGACTGGATCTCTATCCCAGGTGTTCAGCAGAAAGGTCATTTTCCTCAGGTGTCTCTAATTACCTATCATTTTGTATTTATGGCTTCAGATATTCATCATCACACTCATATCCAGCCTGGTCACATTTGATACAAGTCAGTATTCTACGTACATCCATTTCTGAGGTCATCGGGAGATGACGTTGAAACGGGCCACTAGGGGCAACAGTAAGCACTGTTACCTTCAAGTAGGTTTCGGTTTTTCTAGGGCTTTGTGGATGGGGATGGCGGATGGGTCTAAGCATCTGCCTCTGATTCCAAAGGTTGCAAGTTGTTTTTGAGATTTTTCTTTTAAGTCTATCCCAAACCTTAACCCTTACGGTAACCATTTGGATTAAACTTAACCCTAACCTTAAAAACTCTGAGTTAATGCCTAAACTTAACCGTAAACACTTTGAAATTTGAGGTTTGCAACAACTTCTAAATTTGGCGTTTGATTAACATTGATAAACGTCTAATTCTGACGTGAGGCTGTGAGAGTTAGTTGTTCATCTCTCCCATGATGTACAGTAAGAAGGAGGTCTATGTCTCCCAGACTAAGTTACCCACAACAAAGGGACAAAGAAGTTCCCAGACAGTGATGAAAGAAACTGAAGTCGACTATGTCTTAGAAAATCTTTTCATTACGTGACAATGCTCTATTGTAACAATATGTACCATCTGACAGTTACAGTTCTCTCTTGTGCCTCAACACAAAAGTGTACATTGACTCCAATAAAAATGATTTTGACTCCACATTAAAATTGTATTTCACCTCGTGTATCTTTTCCACCAGTAGACATCTATTGTTCAGTCCTTTCCATTTACTTATTGCCTGCTATTTTATGTGTGTTGGAAGTTTTCTATCCATGGTCCATGCTTACATACGTCCAATTACGCTGGCCTGCACCTCAATTGTAATGTAACCCAACCATGTATTGCTAATTTTGCACATGCATTTTTATTTGTTAATTGAGTTTAGGCAATGTTTTTTACCACAAATTTGAGAAGATTTTTTCCATTACTCATAAACATTTAACTTCTTATGGCTTGGGGAAGTATTGAGTAGCTTGGATGAATAAGATGCCCAGAGGTGCCCAGAGTAAACGGCCTGCTACTCAGTCCCAGTTGCTAATATATGCATATTATTATATTTGGATAGAAAACACTCTGAAGTTTCTAAAACTGTTTGAATGATGTCTGTGAGTATAACAGAACTCATATGGCAGGCAAAAACCAGAGAAAAAAATCCAACCAGGAAGTGGGAAATCTGAGGTTGGTCGTTTTTCAACTCATTCCCTATTGAAGATTCAGTGCGATATGGGTCATGTCGCACTTCCTAAGGCTTCCACTAGATGTCAACAGTCTATAGAACCTTGTTTGATGCTTCTACTGTGAAGTGGGGCCGAATGAGAGGGGAATGAGTCAGAGGTCTGGCAGAATGCTTTGAGCTCGCGACGCTCGTTCACGTGAGAGCGAGCTCTGTTCCATTTGCTTTTCTGAAAACAAAGGAATTCTCCGGTTGGAACATTATTGAAGATTTATGTTAAAAACGTCCTAAAGATGGATTCTATACACCGTTTGACATGTTTCTACGGACTGTAACGGAACTTTTTGACATTTCGTCTGCTCCTAGTGAACGCGCTTCGTGACTTTGGATTTGTTTACAAAACGCGCTGTAGCTATTTGGACATAAATTATGGACATTATTGAAAAGAAAAAAAACATTTATTGTGGAACTGGGATTCTTGGGAGTGCATTCTGATGAAGATCATCAAAGGTAAGTGAATGTTTATAATGTTATTTCTGACTTCTGTTGACTGCACAATATGGCGGATATCTTTTTGTCTTGATTGGGCTCTGAGCGCCGACCTCAGATTATTGCATGGTTTGCTTTTTCCGTAAAGCTTTTTTGAAATCTGACACAGCGGTTGCATTAAGGAGAAGTGGATCTAAAATTACATGTATAACACTTGTATCTTTGATCAACCTTTATTATGAGTATTTCTGGAAATTGATGTGGCTCTCTGCAAAATCACCGGATGTTTTTGGAACTACTGAACATAACGCGCCAATGTATACTGAGATTATTTGATATAAATATGAACTTACCAAACAAAACATACATGTATTGTGTAACATGAAGTCCTATGAGTGTCATCTGATGAAGATCATCAAAGGTTAGTGATTAATTTTATCTCTATTTCTGCTTTTTGTGACTCCTGTCTTTGGCTGGAAAAATGGCTGTGTTTTTCTGTGACTTGGTGGTGACCTAACATAATCGTTTGTGGTGCTTTCGCTGTAAAGCCTTTTTGAAATCGGACACTGTGGTGGGATTAACAACAAGATTACCTTTAAAATGGTATAAGATACTTTTATGTTTGAGGAATATGAGATTTRTGTTGTTTGAATTTGGCGCCCTGCACTTTCACTGGCTGTTGTCATATCGATCCCATTAACGGGATCTCAGCCATAAGTTAAACTGGTCTCAATTCATTCACTCACTTTGACTTCCTTGTCTGATTTGTATTTGTAAATTAACCACATCTGGTTTCAATATCTGTCCTGTAGATATGGTAATGAAAAAGTTGTGCACCTGTTTACAAACAGAATGATAACGTAGACAATACTGCACTGTACTGTGGATTTCCAAGCTTCTTAGAAATACAACAAATCCTTTGTTTGACTGTGTTTTCCTTGAAGGAAAACTAATCACAGCTGGTGCCCCTAAAGAACGCAATTAATGAGTTGCTTCATTTCCGCCATGTTCTACTTCCTAATGGTTCTTTTTTTCAAATCATTCCAGTGGCTAATTATAATGTGAAGTAAGGGTCTAAATGTAAAGAAGTCAGACAGCATGAAGTATACGAGCTCATTTGAAAATGTGCATACACATTTAGCTTAGCACGTTTAGTTAGAATGTTGGCTACCCAGTGGTGGCACGTTGTTACGTAGTTTTTTGCCACGTTGATTTAAACTAGTGATGTTGTAAGGTGTTGTAGGTTAGGGTTGGAAGAAAGGAGATGAAACATCAATAGTATGCTCCAATAGCCATGTGCTGCTGTTTGCGCAGCACTATGGAGCTGTCCACTGGGTTGTGGTGCTGAAATCCAGTCTGCCTCTGTGGTGTGCATCGTACATGTCTGGAACCAAGGCTCATCAACGAATGGGCCTGCCACGCTGACGGGATGAAACCCCACAGATACTGATAACGGCACCCAAAACAAAACAGTAATGACAAGAAGAGACTCTTCAAGCTGTCTGGAGGCTTACATAGAGACAAAGGGATGAGTGCTGCACACTCCCCGTTTCTTTGTTGTAAATGTCTGACGTTTGGACACCACAGGTAGGACACATGCTTGTTAAAACTGTGCGACCAGCTCTAAAGCTGCTTGTTTGGATTTGTTTAATTGCATTCCAGCCAGGGGGCAAGATCAGAGAAGAAGTCCCATGAGCAGCCTCCTGTTGTTGTCTTATAACCTGCAGAGCTGCCTACACTAACTTTCACAACTTTACTCAATTTACATTTTTACAGTATTTATCACTGAAAACCTATAGCACGGAATGTCTTATATCCATGGTTTTGTATTAGCGTGAAATATCACTGGACAACTTGTAACCTAGGGAACTGAGACTGGAAATAGTTGAGAACATAAATTGAATTAGACTGGTGGAGAAACATTGCTGAATAATGTGTATTAGCTCTATTGACAGAAGAAACCATTACTGTACTGTAAAGCAATGGTTTATATTTTAGGGTGAAGTTTCTCTGTAAGCGTTATTGTGCGTTTCCACAGTATGGAGAAACACACTTAGATAGGGTGCACAATTCCCATCATCCCTAGGCATTTCATGATACATTAAGCCCCATTAATTCATTTTGGGTACCTGGGGAATTGCTGGAGGGAAATTGCATGTAAGGAAAATGGACACTAAGCAGTCTTTTAGGCAGTAAGGCAAAGCTGCACAGAGACATATCCATCAGTTAAATGAGTAAAAGCTCACGTTCCCAATGGAGCTGCCTAATAAGAATCTATCGACTGATTTCGTTTTTTATTTTTTTTTATTTTTTTAACTTACCCTGTATGGACAGATATGTCTGGTAGCCTCTGTAACTATATTTTACATAGCCTGTTAATACAGAATATAACTTCTCAGAAGGGGGAAGATGTCAATGTGAAGGAGAGACGTTTTGATTGGAGGTGCGTAGCTGAATAAGATCTACCAGTGTCATGACGAMCTTAAGATCTTATGGTGTTAGGTGTTCATTACTAGAGGAAACCATTGCTTGACGTCAACTTAACGTCACGATAGGTATGGAACTGTAAATTGTAAATAAGAATTTGTTCTTAACTGACTTAAATAAAGGTTAAATAAAAAATAATAATACAAAGAAAAATGGAAGATTACACATTTGTATGTGGGAAACTTCACACAAACACATCTATAAGAATGATTTAGCTATGAATCAATAGACTCAGAAACAGCAGGAAAACTTTGGTTTAACATGATTGCTGGGGTGAATAATAACAAGGAATAGATCCTCAGAATTCTTACTGTGGTGAAAAAGGGAGCTCACAGGCAGAATGATTCGTTCTTACAGAGATGCGCATGCCTCAGGACTCTGTCCGGCCTCATTGACTGGCTGGTACTGTATGTTTCAGGATCACCCTATCGGCTGTTAATTGTTATTGCTTTTTACCATGCCTTTTTACAGACTGATTTAGACCTAGGAAGCCTCTTGGCAATCAGTGACATTAATTGATCGACTGCCAAAAAGACAAGGAAAGCAGCAGGTCTTAGCTGTTAGGGACTGGAGTTGGGCAACCCTGGTTTGGGCCATATCTTTGAAATGTAAGTAGTCAAGACATACCTCAGCAATCACTCAATACTAATAGATATGCTTCACTCCTAGCACTTTCCTATTCAATACAACTTGGCGAATGTCCCCTGTGATATTGCGGCACATTTCAACTGATCAATGCTACACCAAGCAAAATTGATTGAAATTAGAATCGAAATGAAGACTCTCATACTGGAAATTCAATCAAACTCCCGGGCTACTTCAGCTGGGTTTCAGGGAGGATTGATCTGTGCCATCGACGAGCCCACATTAAGTCGTCAATGGAAAATATCAATATTGTACTCAGCATAACAAAAGATAACTGATTATTCATGTATTTACAATGCTTAGAGGTAATTTCATCAAACCGGTCCCGAGAAATAAGAAACTTTTAAAAAGCAAAACTTCTGAAAGGTGGAACTGTAATCCAATACATAAGCCATCACTGTTGCAAAGCAGATTTTGCAGGTAGGGAACACATCTCACCAATGCCCAAGGCCAGATTTTCACAACAGCAGGACACTATGTTTGGTGTAAGCAAATAGGCCTACATTAAACTACACGTTTTAAGTGAGTTACATGGTCAAATGTATACAATGTGAGATTTACAGTGATCATTAGCCTGTATTCCAATTTTGAGATGGCATCCTCTAACACCTACATTTCATTCTGTTTAGCAGATAAAGGCCAAAGGCCCGGCCTGCACAGCCACATTGTATTACTGCAAATTGCCGTGAAGATAAAGCAGGGGCCTGAGTGCCAGACAGGACAGTAATTCACCATCCACTCATGTTATAGGCTTTTCATTTCTTCCATTTACCTCATACAGACCGTATGAGAGTAAACTCTTCATCATCGGTGTGGTGCCGTCTCCCAGCATATCTGCCCGCCAACAATGAGCGGTTCTGACAAATACCAGGATTCAGTCAAGCTTTAAGAAAAATAACAAAGCCGGTTTCAACTTTATTAAGTCTATTGTCTTCACCTACTGAAGCAAACAAAAGCTCTTTCTGTGTAAATGACCTCTTTCTATGAACCAAATTGGAGCATCACACCAAAATGTGAAACTAATCCCAAATTCATGAGATTAAAGAAATTTGTATTGTGATGTTGGAAAAAAATTATAATCTAGACAGACATTTTATTTCATTTCCTGTATGGTGATATGCAAATGATCAGCATTTGCATAATCTTTTCACAAAATGAAAAACAGATAATCAAATAGCATCACATCCCATTTATATTCAATTAGCTGTTATTTATGCAAAGTCCTGCCGTAAAAATAATTCATAATTGCAAGGGAATAGAAAATGGTCTGATGTTCGAGTTTTCAGAGGGACAACTAAGGAAGTCTGAAGTCCCACAACCAAGGAACTAATACACACTGCCTGGTTGGGTGTATCGCTTTTCATTAAAGATGGCATGACTTGAACAACATGTTTATTGCATGCCTGTATAGACAATACAAAAAATAATAATTAGGAACAGACCTTATATGACAGAAATCATATGACATTCTTTTTCCTATTTATCATTCTCTTCAGTAATGGATCTATCTGCAACCAGCATACCGTCAGATGGATTTTAAGTAATTACATTTGTTGGATGAAATTTGTTGAATTTGAGCCTATGACATAATAATCTCCTTTGACTCATTCCAATTTTTTGAGTTGTGGTCATCCTCATAATTTCACATAATGAGCTTTGGGTTAAAGCTGTCTGGACCCGTCCTAGATGTGGTTCTGACTTGACCCATCCAGTCAGCCTCATCAGACTTCCAGTGTTGAATACTAATGTGCACCTGTTATGGTTACAGGGCTTGTAGCCTTTAAAAGACTAATCCAAGGATTCTGATCTAGTTTTTCAACACAAAAATGTAGAATATGGAAACGGTGAGACGAATAGCAATTCTTTACATTTTTACTGATTTCGTACACGTCTGCATTACTGTGGAAATAATAAAGTACTTTCTCTCTTCCCAGTCTCTTTACTTTTTTCAGTGAGAAATCCTCTTAAGAGAGTTTTTCAAAATAACATTATCTTCAAACAAACATTTCACTTTTAATCATTGTATTTTCCTTATACAATTCACCCTTTGAAGCTGTTCTTTTTCCGAGTGTCCGTAGGGATTTGCTCCCCAAGTGGTCTGTGTGCTTACTTACACCAAAGCTTCTCTTTCAAACTGAGCTTTGAGTAAAATAAAAAAAAGTCTCACAGGAGAATAGGTGGAGTGAAACTAATGAACAATTCACTTGACAGGAATACAAAATCTGATACTTCCATATCATACCTCTCACCAAAACACCACCTTGCTTGGATATTCACATGGCAATCAATTAAGCGGTCGCCCGACCGTTCAATCAGTTGATCGATCAATCAATGGGATGATAACATTTTGCGATGCACTGTAGTTGTCTACAGCAACAGTCTTCCATTCAAAAGCTGGTAGTCGAGCCACAAAAATGCTAGTGATGGACACATGCACTTGAATGGAGGCCATATAGATAGAAATAAAAATGTAGTCTAAATGGGAACACAGTGTACAATTTATCATCTTCATGAACACAATTACTGTAAGAATCATTTGCGTATCTGTTTCTTTGTGTTTTTTTTTTTATATATTTGAGACCGACACAGTACAGTAACAAAGCAAATTGAACTGGGCCATTCATAAATTATAAGGACGGCATGATATTACTCGCCTCTGCTTTTGAACCACATCTCGTAAAAACTGTAATTCAACATAATAACAAGTATTACGTGGCCATAGCTGAAATCTAGGGCAAATCTGGCACTCAATACCCTACAGGGCCATAGATTGAAGTGACAATCTCTTAAATGTTTTTTTTACTGAAGAACTCTATACTCACCTCACGTTGCACATACACACAAACACATTGACCAGCCACATCCTCATATGATCTGTTATCTGTACAAGAACATGCAGCTGCAGTAAAATAGTTAATGATGGGAAACAACACTCTCTGTGTAAAACTGTAGTCTTAAATTTACATGACATTCATGATCAATTGCAAATGGTATTCTTTGTCTGAATGCGAGTAGATCAATTAACAGCATAAGCCTGCAGGGGAGTGAGACTAGAGCAACTCAGGTAAGCCTTTAACCTCAAAGACAGTTTAAGTGGTGACCTAACACAGTGTTTGAAGTTATGATTTATGGATTGGGAGATATTATTCTTTGTTCTATTCACAGCGGTGAGGGCCGATAAGGGTAAGTACAATAGCAAGATTAGACCGGCGATTGGATACATTCCTGAGACGTGTACTGGTGAAATCTCCTCTGTGCGTTTGTAATGCAGTTCCCTCTGTAACAACAGGCCCGTGATAATGTTATTGCTCATGCTTCATGACCAGAGAAGATAAGAGAAATTAGTTTCTGTAAGCCCTGCACAGGCTTAACCTTTGACTCTTCTTAGGCCCTACAACCCCAGAAAACCCCACCTGAGTATAGCCAGTGTGTCTATGTATGCGGATGACTCAACACTATACACGTCAGCTACTACAGCAACTGAAATGACTGCAACACTTAACAAAGAGCTGCAGTTAGTTTCAGATTAGTCCTAAATATTTCAAAAACATTGTATTTGGGACAAATCATTCACTAAACCCTAAACCTCAACTAAATATTGTAATACATAATGTGGAAATTGAGTAAGTTGAGGTGACTTAACTGCTTGGAGTTACCCTGGATTGTAAACTGTCATGGTCAAAACATATTGATACAACAGTAGCTAAGGTGGGGAAAAGTCCGTACATAATAAAGCGCTACTCTACCTTCTTAACAGCACTATCAACAAGGCAGGTCCTACAAGCTTTCGTTTTGTCACACCTGGACTACTGTTCAGTCATGTGGTCAGGTGCCACAGAGGGACTTAGGAAAATTGCAATTGGCTCAAAACAGGGCAGCACGGCTAGCCCTTGGATGTACACAGGGAGCAAACATTAATAATATGCATGTCAATCTCTCCTGGCTCAAAGTATAGTAGAGATTGACTTAATCACTACTTGTATTTGTGAGAAGTATTGACATGTTGAAAGCACTGAGCTGTCTGTTTAAACAACTAGCACACAGCTCAGACACCCATGCATACCCATCTGCCACACTGATCCTCAACACTGGGGCCCCTCAGGGGTGCATTCTTAGTCTCCTCCTGCAATCCTGTTCACCCACGACTGTGTGGTCAAGCACGACTCCAACACCATCGTTAAGTTTGCTGACGACACAACAGTGGTAGGCCTGATTACCGACATCGATGAGACAACCTGTAGGGAGGAGGTCAGAGTCTGCCAGGACAACAACCTCTCCCTCAATATGAGCAAGACAAAGGAGTTGATCGTGGACTATAGGAAAAGGAGGGCCGGAAAGGCCCCCATTAACATCGACGGGGCTGAAGTGGAGAGGGTCGAGAGTTTCAAGCTCCTTGGTGTCCAGATCACAAACAAACTATCATGGTCCAAACAGACCAAGACAGTTGTGAAGAGGGCATGACAACACCTTTTCCCCCTCAGGAGATTGAAAAGATTTGGCATGGGTCCCCAGATCGTCAAAAAGTTCTACAGGTGCACCATCGAGAGCATCCTGACCGGTTGCATTACCGCCTGGAATGGCAAAACACCAGTTTCAACGTCAACAGCGAAGAGGCGACTTCGGATTGCTGGCCTTSTAGTCAGAGTTCTTCTGTCCAGTGTCTGTGTTCTTTTACCCATCTGAATCTTGGCCAGTCTGAGATATGTCGCCTCTTCAATGTTTGAAGAGTCGCCTCTTRAATGTTTACGTTGAGACTGGTGTTTTGCGGGTACTTTTACTGAAGCTGCAAGTTGAGGACTTGTGAGGCATCTGTTTCTCAAACGAGACACTAATATACTTGTCATCTTTCTCAGCTGTGCCTCCCACTCCTCTTTCTATTCTGGTTAGAGACAGTTTGCGCTGTTCTGTGAAGGGAGTGATACACAGAGTTGTACGAGACCTTCAGTTTCTTGGCAATTTCTCGCAATTTCTCGCAWTTTCTCGCATGGAATAGCCTTAATTTCTCAGAACAAGAATAGACTGACGAGTTTCAGAAGAAAGGTCTTTGTTTCTGGCCGTTTTGAGCCTGTAATCGAACCCACAAATGCTGATGCTCCAGATACTGAACTAGTCTAAAGAATGCCAGTTGTATTGCTTCTTTAATCAGAACAACAATTTTCAGTTGTGCTAACATAATTGCAAAAGGGTTTTCTAATGATCATTTAGCCTTTTAAAATGATTAACTAACACAACGTGCCATTGGAACACAGGAGTGATGGTTGCTGATAATGGGCCTCTGTACGCCTATGTAGATATTCCATAAAAAATCTGCCGTTTCCAGCTACAATAGTCATTTACAACATTAACAATGTCTACAGTGTATTTCTGATCAATTTGATGTTATTTTAATGGACAAAAAAATATATATATTTTTTTTTTCAAAAACGAGGACATTTCTAAGTGACCCCAAATCTTTGAACGGTAGTGTACGTGGTAGTGGAGTTGGGCCTGAGGGCACACACTTAGTGTGTTGTGAATTCTGTAATTAATGTATTGTAATGTTTTTAAAATTGTATAACTGACTTAATTTTGCCGGATCCCAGGAAGAGAAGKCTTGGAAGCAGCTAATGGGGATCCATAATAAATACAAAATCAAATACTAACTTTGGCTAACTCCTGCTAACATTGAGTTATGCTAGCTAGCTAAGTTAACTGTTATGGCTGCAGCCCGTCGCCGGTACACCTATGACAACATCCAGCTCAAGTGCAGGGCGCGAAATTCAAAATCTATTTTTTTTTTATATTTAACTTTCACACATTAACAAGTCCAATACAGCATTTGAAAGATAAACATCTTGTCAATCCAGCCAACATGTCCGATTTTTTAAATGTTTTACAGAGAAAACACCACATATATTTATGTTAGCTCACCACCAAATAAAAAAGGAGGACAGACATTTTTCACAGCACAAGTAGGATGCAAGTAGCATGCACAAGCCAACCTAACTAACCTAGAACCAACCTAAATAACCTAGAAAAAACTACCTCACGATGACAGTCCTATAACATGTTACACAATAAATCTATGTTTTGTTCAAAAAATGTGCATATTTTAGCTATAAATCAGTTTTACATTACTGCTACCATCACAGCTACAGTCAGAAATCGCACGGGAGTAGCCAGAGAAAATACAGACACCAACGTCAACTACTAATTACACATCATAAAACATTTCAGAACAATATATGGTGGATAGCTAAAGAAAGACAAAGATCTTGTGAATAGAGCCAATATTTCCGATTTTTGAAGTGTTTTACAGCGAACCACAATATATCGTTATATTAGCTTACTACAATAGCTAGCACACAGCAGCATTGATTCTAGTCAAACGGTAGCATAGCACAGTTCGACAGATATATGAAAAAGCATCCCAAATTGGGTCCTTATCTTTGTTGATCTTCCATCAGAATGTTCTCCAAGGGGTCCTTTGTTCAGAAACGTCTTTATTTCAATCCAGAACGAACGATTTCCCTCTTGAATTAGCAAGCACACTGGCCGTGCGTTGCTTAACCTCTCGTTCTTGAACCAATTCTTGCGTCGCATCACGTCTAAAGTCCAGAATAAATTTCAATAATATAATGAAACTATATTGAAAAAACATACTTTAGGATGATATTGTGACATGTATCAAATAAAATCGAAGCCAGAGATCATATTCACCTTTAACGAGTGTTTTCCAGGAGCCGAGTCCAGGTCCTACTTCGCGCCCAGAAAAAAAAATTAGGTGCGCAAGTCTCACTCCAAGAGGTTGTGTTCAATCCCAGGACGAGATAATCAAGTCATTTCTGCTCTCACTTCCGCATGACACCCAGAGGAAGGCGTATGACGTGTTTCTACAGTCCTAAGTGACATGCCCTTTTATAGACAAGGTCTTGAAGAGCGACATCGATTTTGGAAATCTCACTTCCGGATAGGAAATGGGCTGTAAAAATAGTTCTGTTCCACTTAGAGAAATAATTAAAACGGTTTTAGAAACTAGAGACTGTTTTCTATCCAATAGTAATAATAATATGCATATTGTAAGAGCAAAAATTGATTAAGAGGCCGTTTGAAAATTGGCACATATTTTCCAGTTTTTCAATACGCCCCCTGCAGCCATAACAAGTTAACTAGCTAGCTATCTATGTTACTGAGCGACTTTGTTTTGCAGAAATATAAAATATGGAGTGTGCCTTTAAGTCTTGTAAATCTCAAACAAAGCCAGTGATGTGGATGTCGCACCTCTCTGATTCAGAGGGGTTGGGTTAAATGCGGAAGACACATTTCAGTTCAATACATTCAGTTGGACAACTGACTAGGTATCCCTCTTACCCTTTCCCTTTCCCTGTATAGAGTAAATATGACCATTAGAATTGAACCTGACAAAGCTATATTATAATCCATCTCAGGATATTAAACATTTCAAATTTGGGAATTAAGAACTAATAAGAGTGTGAAGCTCAGTGAGAGATGGATGACCCTGGTTAACTAACAGAAAATTACTATGTTGTGAGTGAAAGCACTAGGAGCTGACATAATATTGGGAAGTCTATAATTATTTCACTTTCAAGTTTATGACAGTTCCTTTGATTCATGTGTCAACACAGAATATTAATAACATGTTAGGTAATCATATGGAGGCGGCTAAGATCCACTATCAYAAGTCACCAGCGGATTGCAATTTTCACACAAAAACATCCCTAACTTGCAACAGATGACAATTTACAATGAAGTTTCATGAGGCGATGATAAGGATCCACAAAAGGTTTTCAGAAGAGGTTTTCTTTGATAACATGATTATGGGACAAAAGGAATGGTAAATCAAATATCTGTCTAAACCTGAGCTGCTACTCTGTAGTACTGTCAATATGGTCCCTGCGTGATACTCTGGCATGGCAGATCCCCCGCTGAGTTCACACACCTGTCATCACTGGAAACATTTAGTGGATTATTATCTACTGGGCAATTGTAATCGTCTAAATGGTATTAACTACTGTCTTTCAGTTAGAGTTGAGTTCCCCCTCTGTGTAAAGTGTGGTTGCGATTAACAGGTAATTGTTGAAATAATATAATTGAATTAATTTATACTATCATGAAAGTTTGATTAAAGTACTTGTAAGAAGTTACGTAGATTTACCAATGTCTATGCAAGTGTAAGGTAAATACACTAACACGCCAAACAACCACACTCATTTGCAGAAAATCCAGATATATTTTTTCATCTTTGAGCAACACTTTGAGCGTGTTCAGAAGTTTCTGTAACGTGCGTCTTGTGATGTTTGGGGAATTACTGTTTATGAGGGATCTTGACAATTTATTCTGGACAGCTGCACCACTGACAGGCTATCATTAACAACAATTCCTTAGGTTGTTGCATTCCCAGAAGACGGACATACGGCAGAACATCTTAATTGCTTGTGAAAATGAAGCTTTTGTTTATATGAGAGAATATGTCATTGCAATATGAGTAAAAAGATTGTTAGAGAGATTCATTTGTCAAGTATTTTCCCAGTATTATCTTACTGATTTGACATTACCGTATATAGTTGCCTAGGGTACGTGTGAGTGGGCATGTGCATGTGTGCATTCGTAAGAGATAACGAAAGAGAGAGAACAAGAATGAGATACCCATTTCATGCTATGGGGACAGGGACGAAGATGGACTCCCCCGTCACAAGTTGAAATTGAATGTGAAAGTTTCTCAGCATGGTTGGAGTCTATAAAATACACTCTGGTGAAATGGAGGCCATTAGAATCGTGGGCAGGGGTATCTGAACACATTAGGGCCATCTCTGGGGACACACAGCTGAGGTTTTGGGATACAGCAATACAGCAGGGGAATAATGATGAGGAATACCCCAGAATTCCACTTCACTAAATAGCCACATCTTGCAAGGAGGCATTAAGAGTCAGTTTAGGGCCWAGTTCATGAAAGCTCACCAGCAGAGAGAAAGGCTCTGTTGTGGGATAAAACAGCATCTCAAGTTCAGAAGAATTAAATATTGTTGTAAGTATAGTATCTTCAATGGGTTGGAGAAATAAGGTAACTGCCAAAATAAAGGAAATACTTAAGTGAGAGATACAAAGTATATTGAAAGCAGCTGCTTTCACACAGGTATGGTTCCTAAGTTAATTAAGAAATGAACATCCCATCATGCTTAGGGTCATGTATAGAAATGCCCAGTTAGCCATTATTTTGTTTACAATGGCTAGATGAAGAGATCTCAGTGACTTTGAAAGAGGGGTCTCAAAGGAAACATATGGGGTTTAAAGTGTGTGTGTGTGTGGTGTGTGTGTGTGTGTGTGTGTGTGTGTGCGTGTGTGCGTTGTGTGCGTGTGTGCGGTGTGTGTGGTGTGTGCGTGTCAGTCACCACATTTCAACCCAATTGAACACTTATTGGAGATTCTGGAGCGGCCCCTGAGACAGCATTTCTCACCACCAACCTCAACAAACACCAAATTATGGAATTTCTCGTGGAAGAATGGTGTCGCATCCCTCCAATACAGTTCCATACACTTGTAGAATCTATGCCGAGGTGCATTGAAGCTGTTCTGGCAGCTCGTGSTGGCCCAATGCCCTATTAAGACACATTGTGTTGGTGTTTCATTTATTTTGGCAGTTACCTGTAGGTACAGTATGTGGACCACTTGAGCTGGAGTCAACTTCAACCGAAGGGAAGAGATCTCACCTCTACAACATTTGTAGCAACTTCTCTTCAACATTTGTAGCAACTTCTCTTCAACATTTGTGGCAACTTCTTTTTCCAAAGTGGTCTCCCATCTACATTTTCAACCAAGCTATGGTTGCCAATGGAGAGACTCTGGATTGTGCAGCTTTAGTCAGATGATAGGTGAGAAACCTTAACCTAAACCGCTAACCCTAGCCTGTTTAATATTAGCATTTAGGTTGATTCACCGGTCAGTACAGCATGGCTTATTGAATCTGTCTCCAGACTGTGGAATATTTAAAGATGCGTTAACAATGAATAATCTGCATACCCTTTGACYGCCGTTCATAAGTAGCCTTTGATTAAGTATTCTTCATTAATATTTAACAGAGTATTGCTCATTTTAAACTCATCAAAGCATAGATTTTTCTACATTCATGAAAAATTCACCTCGTCAAGCAACAATTCTGATTTAGGCATTTTTATTTACTTTATTRAAATCATGATATGTCTTGAAACCATGAAGAGTGACCTTGTTCAACATTGTTAATGGAATTACATTTTTTTGTGAAAACTTGTAGTTTCAATAATGTTGCCAAATATTCCACAAAATAGAAGGACTTGTTTAGATTTTTAACAGAGCTTTAGGAGGAAACAACAGGCTGATGTAAAATGTTGATTATGTATTAAAAAGGTGTAGTATAATTTCAGCCAGTAGTTTTGAAAGTAGCACTCACTAGCCAAAATGGGCCACCGAAAATGGTGTACAATTGTGTATAATGTCATCCATTTTGCATGACACTGTACAATATGTTACAAATTTGTAAGTGCTTAGATCCCATTCAATAAGCGAACGCTAAAATCAACAAGTCCTAACATTCCAGCCAAGTGGATGGCAGAGTGAAGTTCAGGAGAGATGTCCTCTTCTATTGTCAACCAATGACTGACTACGGCAACTACAACGTCCTTTCCATTGTATCGGGGAGGATTAAAATCTGACCAAATAATTGGGGATGAGTTCTATCTTTGTACCAAAGATAATGTAGTCCTAAGTGTTATGGGTTCCTAAAGAGAAAAAAATTAAAATTTTGGGGAAAAAAAGTCTGGAAAAATATGAAAGAAAGAGAATTATGACCATCACATTCTACTTTACAGTGACCTTATGACATACTTATCTGGCCTTTAGAATTAGTGTTATAGGTTCAGAGTTCCTCTACATTGAAATGTAAAATGTGTTAAGACTGCAGTTTGCAATCTACACAGGCTATACTTTGAGCAAGTCTTGAATGTTTTTTGTCATACATAATTAGTCACTGTGAAAGCTGTTCAGGTAATGGTGTGGTACAGCTTTTCCAGATTTTTTTCCCAACTCAGGAGAAATTTAGTGTGATTGATGGCAGATCACTCCAAACTGCTTTAGAGAACTTTCCATTCATGACAAGGAAATTGCAATTTTTTGCTCAGCCTACTCCATCTTGAACCAAACAGGGACGCTGCCCAGTTCACTGCTGGGCCCAACAATAAAATGATGATTAATATTGCCATGCATCAGCATCAACTTACATATGCTTTTGACTTTTGATGGTATGGAGACTGCCAAAATGAATAGATGTGTTTAGATGTTTGATAATTAACACTGGGACCACAACCGGAGTGCATGAAGCAGAATAATTTGTTCATTTTTCAACCTGTCACATATTTACCCTTTTGGTCCAACATGGTTGGATACACATCTGCCTTTTCTTATAACACAAGCAATTATATCTTTATTTAGAAACTCTACACCTCAGCATGTTTTAATTTAGAAATACTATCTATGCATCTTTCAAATTCCTCAGTGTAGTGTCGGGTGGTTCTGGTAACTACACGTGTGTGTTTAGCAGTCTTGTCTGAGACATGAAGACTTGTGTAAGTTCATAGAGCTAATGTGTAGGCGTTAACTCGATGGGCTAAGATGTTTTGAGGCACATGGATGACTCTAGTGCAACAACTGCTTGGTCACACAAACATCCTCTACTAATTTCATCACCACCAAAGTGGTGGTCGGTGCCGTTTAAGATTAGGGAGGATGATAGGGGCGGCAGGTAGCCTGGTGGTTAGAGTGTCGGGCCAGTAACCGAAAGGTTGCTAGATTGAATCCCTGAGCTGACAAGGTAAACATCTCTCGTTCAGCGCCTGAACAAGACAGTTAACCCACTGTTCCTAGGCTGTCATTGTAAATAAAAATMTATTCTTCACTGACTTGCCTAGTTAAATAAAGGTTAAATAAATACATTTAAAAAATAGTCAGCCTTGTGCTGACTGCCATGAGGAAACAATCAATAGAGCATCTTTTCTGGTAATGTCTATTGGTGGGTTGCTTTTGGAGTCAGGTCCAGGAATGGTTGTTATGTCATAATATCAGGGTTCATGTGGACCTGTAAGCTGTATTGTTAGTGGATGTGAAAAACCACAACCTGTCAATGGGAAATATCATTATACTCAAGTATACAGTATCCTTTTAGGGCAATAATGTTACAAATAGGGAGGTTCAGACCCTCGTAAAACATCACTGTAAAATGGAGGGGTGTATTGCAAAAGCAACTAGTAAAATGGCATTATACTGGGAAAGATTGGTTAATCTGTGGAGTTAAGATCAGAATGAATGGTGGATTGGCCATTGTGGGTGAAAATCCAGCAAAAAAAAGGTAATTAGGAATACAGTAATCCCTCGTTTATCGCGGGGGTTACGTTCCGAAAATGACCCGCGATAAGTGAAATCCGCGAAATAGAAAACTTTTTTTTTTTTTTACAATTAGCAACTATTACATGTATACAAATACAGTGACTCACGTGTAGGCCGTTTCGTCGACATTATGGGTTTAGGAGATGTTCGAAATTACAAGATAATTTGGCCAACTTAATGTAAATTTGCCAAGCTGTTTTATGTACGTACACATAACTGCACGAGACYACAAAATGATAGCACAATTCGTAGCATGTTTTGATACAAGAAGCGGGAGTGAGTTTTTAGCGAATCAGAATGCAGAGCACAATGCACCAAAAAAAAAAAAAWAATGCATTATGAAAATCCGCGAAATAGCGAATCCGCGATAAGTGAACCGCGAAGTGGCGAGGGATCACTGTATATAATTATTTAACAGTCAATACGGAAAATGTCAAGAACTTTGAAAGTTTCTTCAAGTGTAGTCGCAAAAAACATCAACATTGAAACTGGATCTCATGAGGATAGCCACAGGAATGGAAGACCCAGAGTTACCTCTGCTGCAGAGGATAAGTTCATTCGAGTTACCAGCCTCAGAAATTGCAGCCCAAATAAATGCTTCAGAGTTCACGTAACAGACACATCTCAACATCAACTGTTCAGAGGAGACTGCGTGAATCAGGCCTTCACGATCAAATTGCTGCAAAGAAACCACTTCTAAAGGAAACCAAAAATAAGAAGAGACTTGCTTGGGCCAAGAAACACGAGCAATGGACATTAGACCGGTGGAAATCTGTTCCTTGGTCTGACGAGTCCAAATTTGAGATTTTTGGTTCCAACCGCCATGTCTTTGTGTGACGCAGAGTAGGTGAACGGATGATCTCCGCATGTATGGTTCCCACCATGAACAGTGGAGGAGGAGGTGTGTGGTGCTTTGCTGGTGTCTGATTTATTTAGAATTCAAGGCACACTTAACCAGCATGGCTACCACAGCATTCTGCAGCGATACGCTATCCCGTCTGGTTTGCGCATAGCGGGACTATCATTTGTTTTTTAACAGGACAGTGACCCAAAACACACCTCCAGTGTTTGTAAAGCCTATTTGTCCAAGGAGAGTGATGGTTGTGTCAGGGTACAAGGCAAGACCAAGATGCAGACATGTGAGGCAGGGTTCAAGTCTCTGATATTTATTATAATCCAAGGGATAGGCAAGAGAATGGTCGTGGACAGGCAAAAGATCAAAACCAGGTCAGAGTCCAGGAGGTACAGAGCGGCAGGCAGGCTCGAGGTCAGGGCAGGCAGAACGGTCTGGCAGGCAGGTTCAGAGTCAGGGTAGGCAAGGGTCAAAAGCCGTGAAGACTAGCAAAAGAGAGATAAGAAAAAGCAGGTGCACGGGTAAAACACGCTGGTTGACTTGACAAGACAAGACGAACTGGCACAGAGAGACAGGAAACACAGGGATAAATACACCGGGGAAAATAGAGACAAATGGAGACAATCACAAGGACATGTGAAACAGATCAGTGCATGACAGGTTGAGAGAATGCCAAGAGTGTGRAAAGCTGTCGTCAGGGCAAAGGGTGGCTATGAAGAATCTAAAATCTTAAATATATTTTGATTTGTTTAACACTTTTTTGGTTAATACATGATTCCATATGTATTATTTCATCGTTTTGATGTAGAAAATAGTAAAAATAAGGACAAACCCTGGAATGAGTAGGTTTGTCAAAACTTTTGATTGGTGCTGTATATACACATAATTATTGAACTACATATACTGTACATGTGAGCGAAAATAGCTGTAAGCAGATGTAGAATATTGTTCTCTGTTAGTTTACTCCAATCAGGGGAGGGTAAAAAACTACAAGCAAACATCATCTACTGCTTCCAATGCTCTCACCAACTCCACCATTCCTGTGCCCACTCCTACTGTTAATTCTTCTACTACTATTACAGCCCCAGGATCTATACAGTTTGAGTTGTGATGTTGTTTCATTCTACTATACATCTAACATGCAGTAGGCTATAACAGTGGTGGCAGCAGCAATGGTTCTTGTCAATTATTTTTCAGCAGCCTTTGGGAGGGTCTGGGTTTTTCCCAAAAGAGACATCATGCCACTGAGCTGGTTTCTGGATATGAGATATATTTCACAAGTCAATCGATGTGGTACAACCCATTTGGGAACCTGGGGATGCTCTCTGCTCATGTTCTTNCTGAGCTGGTTTCTGGATATGAGATATATTTCACAAGTCAATCGATGTGGTACAACCCATTTGGGAACCTGGGGATGCTCTCTGCTCATGTTCTTCTTTCCTCCTCCTCCTCCCCTTCACTGTACATATCCAGGGAATAGCCATGATGAGAACAGTGAAAGGCGGAATTCAGTGGCGGATTTAGGTTTAGGCGACACGGGCAGCCGCCCAGGGCAGCATCTTGCTGGGGGCGACATGGGGCGGCCGCACAATCTTTTTTGGAATGGTGACATTTGTGCCATCGGTTTTCTATCGCTCATTTGCACGACACGTCAATGATATCATGTCACCGTGTGGGACTGTGGGTCAATTAACCTTGACAGAGTGGGCCACCTGATTCTAGTTTGTGAGCTAGGCAGGCTACTGCCTGGGAAGGTCTCCCACTCAGAAATACGAGAAGGGGAGGGGGGCGGGGGTAGGTTGACCTCAGGTCTCCCCACTGGAAGCCCGAGGTAGGGGCAGTGGGGGAATCTATCAAATAGCGCACCTCTAACTTTGTACAGTACTAATGCAATTAATCAAATCAGTCACACTACGAAATGCTACCAAATAAACCACAYTTCAATCATAGTACTGTGAATATATAGTTTCACAGACATATTGTTGCATTTTTTTCTGGTTTGTGCAAATCGTTATGAATAGTATAAAACCAGTCTGTACACTACGGTGTTAGGGGATGGGTGACGGTGTTGGGGGATGGGTAATGTACACAAATTTGTTTCTATTTGTCTTTGCTACTTCTTTCTGATATTTTAGTCTTATTTTTGTATACATTTTTATATATAGTTTAAAATGTTATGATTATTTATTTGTGTTGTTTCAAATGTCTGAATAAAAATGACAGTGCAGAATGGAGTTTTCTTTTCAGAATGGTGCTGAAGGGGGGGTTCGCCCAGGGAGCCATACAAGCTAGAACCGCCACTGGCGGAATTTGTCAACGTATCAAATATAGGCAACTGAGAATGTAGTGTAGCGCAATTACACATGTCTCAAAAGATGCCGTGAGGATAACAAGATCTAAACGTTTCTGCATCACTTTTCTCCTGCTTGACTGAGAGGAACCATTGTCAGACATTTTTGGTTTTGTACAGTACAACTCAAACATATTATTAGTGTCGTAATCTTAAAATGTCAAATTTTATTGGATAAAGTCAATTGACATTAGATATATTTTGATCATTGTTGTTCAAAAATACATAACATTGTGATAGTTGGTTGCCTATATCACCTAATGTTTATCATCGTTAGCGTTTTGGAGTTAATCAATGTCAAAGAGTTGAAGTAGAGATATGAAAACATCTTACACCCAAACACCTGACCTTTGTTTTGAAACCAGGAAGATCCAATGTGAAGTGACACTTGCCTGCAGCGTTCTCTGGGCTCTGTCCAGTTTGCATCACTCCAATTGCAGAGCGTCCTCATGAGACTAGAGGGCAGGGGGACATTGGGAAACAAATTACCCAAAGAGATTTTGTCCTTGAAAACAAACGAGGGGTGTTTTATCACTAAACTACCTATTTTATGAATACTGATTCAGGATGTGGTCTTTCTAATTGTCTGCCATCCACCACATGGCACCAGGAAGCTAAGTACATACTTGTTTATCTGATGCTGTGATGTGCCGACTTTATCTGTTCCTCATAACCATGCTTCAGACCTTCCTTTCTTCCGCCAACTCTATTATGCAAGTGCCGAATCCCTTATTAGAATCGTCCTGTGATAACCTCCATTGTTATGGTTCAAAAGGGATTCGCGCAAATTCAGCTGTTTCTCATAATCACTCCCCTCCTCTACAGCTTATGCAGACCAAGCGTGGAATCTGATAATTATCTAATCCACCGTAGATGTCTTCATGCTCTGCAAGTGTAATATGATATCGCAGGTTCTGACATCATACACACAATAATACATCTGCCCCACCTTTTTGCAGTTGTGCTGGGAAGCCACATATATTATCTTATCAGCATCGTCGGATTAACATTGACAGTAGACCTGATTCAACGCACAATGAACAATTCATGTTGATTTGATCTATTTTTGGTACAGTATAGTGAAATCTTTGTCATAAGCAGTCATTAAATATTCTCATTAGCTTGTCGTAATGACTGTGAATAGAAAGGAACTGGACTCTTTGATTGTGTCAAACTGAGCCCGTGTGGCTCAGTTGGTAGAGCATGGCGCTTGCAACGCCAGGGTTGTGGGTTCATTCCCCACGGGGGGACCAGGATAAATATGTATGAACTTTCCAATTTGTAAGTCGCTCTGGATAAGAGCGTCAGCTAAATGACGTAAATGTGTCCAAGGTCACAGCAGGATATAGTTTGACATTTGAAAAATCGCTGCTTCCCCTTCAAATGAAAAACACCTGTGTTATTATCTAGACACTGTTTGCAAGTTGCAACCATAAAATGATCTTATCAAGTTATCATTTTGGAAAACGATGTTACGATGCCAAAAAAATGTACATTATATTTCAAATGCAGTCTCAGAACATGGATAATGTCTTTCCCTGGAAACTAGGTTCCAGTTTCCTTAAATAAAGCCCCTTGGTATCTGGTATCTAGAGTTGGTACATGCAACACAGTTTGCTACCTACTGGCAGCAGTTGAGAGGCTTGACCCCTCATGTTCATGGATAAACATCCACAAAATACGACAGTACGTAAAGATTTCCAGAATGTTCCCCAGTTTGCAGTAATCCTCCCTGATGCGTCTCCCATTATAAACGCAGGACTGGCGTGTGCTGGAGCTTTCCTTTCGCCGCCATCCAGCGCGGGGGCTTTCTTCAAGCAAAAGAAAGCACAGACAGGAAAAGAGCTAAGCTCAAGCTAGAACAAGGATTTATGACTTCCAACATCATTTGCATAATTGTATGCATCTCACGCAGTGTGAGTGCACACTGCCTGCATGGATGATCAGTTCTTATCTCAAAACGGCACCATAAAGATAAGGGGAAACATGCAGATAAAAAGTCATCTTGGTTCCTGCTGTACATGTCTAATTATTTAGGACCTAACAGCAAATGGACATATTGCAATCACATTATGATGCCAACAGTTGACAAAGCCTTGMGTTTTAAACCAGAAACAAGAGTAGATACAAACGAGGACATCCCTTTGTTAGTTTATGGTTTCATTTCTGTCCATAGTTTTTTCTCTGTCCCATCCCCTGTCGCTCTGACACTGTTTCCACTGCTGAGGGGTGTTCTTGAAGGAAGGACAAACTCAGCGGCACGGGCAGACACATAGGCAAGACAGGATAACAGAGCACACTTTGCAATGCAGGGTTCGCCAGAGACCCCCAGTGGAGCGTTCCGGGTGAAGTGACTTCACAAAGGTTCTCTGCCCTTTTATTTTGCAGGAATTATTAAAACTTCTGACAATTCAATTGAAAAACCACCACTGGGTCTGTTTTCCTTCTGACTGCTAAGATCCTGCAGTGGGAATGGAACAATAGAGGGAGGGCAAGAATAAAGGGAACATTTTACAAGGCCTGGAAAGATAGTAAAGCACATTTTGTGGAGGTAAAGGGTGTAGGGGATGCCTTCTGTTGGGGAAGTGACTCCAAACTGTTCCTCGGTGTGTGACTCTCTGTTTGGTGTCACATCTAGCTGGTCATGCTTTAAACAGGAGTGGCGAACTGGTGAATGTTTGTATGTGTTAGTGAAGCCTGTCCGCCATTCCCCAATGGAAGCCATTGTGTGTCACATTTGCCCTTTCTGCTCTGTCACAACCCTCTGATGGTATTTGTGTTTTTGGCATATTTCTGAGCTCTGTCCCCCTCATGTGCCCTGTGCCAACGATAGCAGCATGTGACATTCAAAAAGATGTGCAAAATGACAGGGTTTAGCATGTACATATTCTAGTTGTATTCTCCATCCTCTACACAAATTGAGCCATGCAGTTTGGGCATAATCCATTTAAACCTCTTAGATTATCACCCACTGGTAACCAGAAGATTTACTAAAAACACAACTGAATGGACACACCATTACACATACCATGCAGTATGTATTTGTTGGGGACTGAGAGAAGTAACTTTTTGAAATATGAATCAATAAATTGTTTTCATGAAAATAACTACTGCTGTTAAACCTTTTAAATGGAAGTAATACTTAAATTTGTTCATAGGAAAAAGCTTATGAAATACAGGTTATTTATATACATTTATATACAGTATACAGGTTATTTGTGTGGGGATAACAGTAAGTAGAACACACTGCTCAATAAGACTGTTATAGCCATAATCTGACTTCATTATCCAATGCTTTTTCCACCATCAAAGTCAAGCTCTTCTTCCATTCTGTTACAGCACATTGCTGCAGGTATAGTTGCCTTACAGAGGGATATGAATCCTGAGAGGCCAAATCCCAGGACTGGGCCTTGCTCCTAGCCAGATGGCTCTCATSAGAGAGAGTGATCATCCCTCTTTACTCTAACAAGCTAGGCCTCAAGCATGGGCCTCACTGTGCTCCTGTTCCCTTCCAAAAAAATTGTTCCACTAGAGAGGATGTTGTCATATCCACACTACTCCTTGTCAAATTCCTACTCACCAAAGCACTACCTGGAAAGTGATTATGTACTATGGTTGTAGTATGTCATTTTATACACAGTGATATTTGTTTTACACTGTACTTGAAATTATCCATCATAAGGGCTACTTTACACTGTAATCATCATGACAAAGTAGGTGTCATCATGACAGTCATGACAGTTTGGTGTCAGCTTATGTAACTGACTTTTAGATTGTCATGTCAAATTCCATTCTTTAATCTTTTAGGAAGCTAACTTGACAGACGAAAGCGCACACAAAAACTCGCAAACAAATTATAACTCACCAACGGTAGAGCGGTGGGAAACCCTGAACTTTTCCCTTATGCAACTAGCATTCTTTAAATTATTTCAGCTGACAATGCCTTTGCTGACAAAATTGAACATTGAGAATGGACAAACATCCAACTTGTTATTCATTGCTTTTCACATTTTCCAGTCACACGTTTGAAAGCTGCTATGAATACTTGTTAGATTTTTTTTGTGTGCAATGTTTTTTAAATCTTTTGATAGTGGCATTTTAAGTTATGCAAGTTGCATCTGCATTGTGCCTGTGTATGTTGGTCTACTGCCCTTTCACCTGTCACTACAACAAAGGCTGCTAAAACTCTCTCTCTCATGAACTCCCATACAAGGGATACTTACGAGGCAGGGGAAAACAAGGTACAATTGGCCAAAACCACCTTGCCTTAAATACTACAATGGTACAGGATGTCGAGACGAGATTCACGTGATTGCAAGAGATTACTTTTATTCAGGCTGGCTCCACCAACCAAGGCCATTAGCCGAAGTAGCTTTGAGCTGAGACATGCTCCCTAATATGATAGTTCCTCCATGCTCCAGGTTCAGACGAAGTCATAGGCATCTCAGAGGACCCGAGGGGAGCTGGCGGAGGCCAGGGGGTATTTGCAGTCCAATTCAAAGTTCAGCATCCCGCTTTGAGTGCTTGAAACACTGTGGTTTAGCAGTATATGGGAGTGGGTAAAGGAACTCTCTGCATAAATGTTTCTCTTTATTTCTAATATGAGTGCAAGAGTGTGCTGATGCATACATCACGTGAGGAATGACAAGAGGGGACAGCTGATCAGGGACATTAGTGTAAATAGTCAACATTTTGTTCTAGAAAGGAAATACTATATCATGGGTTACTTTTAGTCTTACACCATTGCAAGCCCACCCAATTTAGGGGGCAATTTAACTTGATCCCGTATTGTTAAATTGACATCTGTTGGCTCACATTTGTGTCTTGTTGTCTGTGTGTCTGATTTCTAGATGATTTACTATCTTGTATGGTATTGTTTTAGTGCATCATTACATGCTCAGCACTGTTCTTCTTTATTAGCTTTGACAAACGCAAGAAAGAAGTTGATGCTTACTATGTCCCAAAGCTGGTAATTGCACTTAGGTAACTCAGCGTGCTGTAATTTTGATCTAACCCATGCAAACATACAAGTAGAATTTTATAGAATTTCTTCTGCTCTACGGTGCATCGCAGGCTAATGATGGTGGTCTATTCATTCTGGATCAGTGAGTACAACATAGACTCAAGCTTGTGATCTGCCATGCATATAACTAGCACCCCGAGCAAGTAGTTGTACAAACAATCTTTGAGTAATTCTTTGTGAGTATAGCACAAACAACAATCAGATGTTGTTCTGAGATGTACTTGTACATCACACTGTTGCAAATCTTGTTGCCCCAATAATTAGATGATGCGATTTGGATCTATTACTGTCGTAACAAGAATGCGTACCCTGAACTCTCTGTCTCTCGATTGTATGTGGAATGTACGATAAATAAGTAAGTATACATTGAATGAAAATGCCTTTCTGCCTCACTTTCAGACATAAAACAAGAAGGGAAGAAAACAAGGCAAAGCTTCTGCCATGTGGGCCATATTGAGCATGCTACTGACATATTTGCGAGCACATTAATTCTAGCAATGCCAAGCCATCTGCTTGGCATTTGTAGAGATACATTGAGTAATAATTAACTAGCCAATCCATTGCATCTGAGCTCTGTCTCTCAATGTCCACACTTAAACTCACAAACCTATTTGTTGTTGCTTTACAAATCAGGAGCCAATTAAGATACAATTGGATAGGTATATCATGATAAGTCATTCTTAAGAACGTATTCKTGAGATGATATAGGATAATGAGCAGTGCCTAACCATCATGAATTAGACAGCGCAACATAGCTCTTTACTGCGTAGTCAACCAAATAGATCACAATCAAACATGTTCAGTCATGTGAGAGCTTGAACTAGGCTACTCGTGGAGATGCATTGTTCAGTTAGTCATAAATAAGGTATAAGACATTGCACACACAAGGATGTATCATCAATATCAAGTTATGCTTCACTTCTGTGTACTCCTGAAAGCATATTATAATATGATGTGTATTAAATGACCAGTGTGTTAAATGATGGTTAAAAATAAGTTAGAGCCCTTGAGTTTCTTGGCAAGAGCTTTAAAAGCCAGTTGCAGTTCACTCTACCCAGACTAAGTAATGGCTGTCGAAGTCACATCATATTGTTAAGATAGGCAAATTACTGAGTCCACTTACAGGTTGATGTTGGAAACTTGTGAATCGCTATGATTGTGCTCATTATTACAATGAACTTGCTCCAATAACTTATTCTCTCTTTTAATTAGCTCATTTTTCAGAAGAAAAAGCTGAATAAAAATAATCCTTTCATTTTCAGTTTCGAAACGAAACTCAATTAAGAGGTCCCAAAAGGAGCCGTTAATGACGTACATGGAAGCCTCTGATGAAAGAGACAGAGGTTAGAACTATTTTAGGTCATTTTGTTATCTATTATTCCATCTTTTATATAACCATCTTATTATCTTACAGTCAATTCTTATTATTATATTCTTGTTTAGAATTGTTGATATTATGTGACTGACTGGCTCTATTTGGTCTTATGCAGCAACATRTGAAATTGTGTTTTTTTTACATTGGATAAAAGTAGAGACTCAGAGCTAGAGAATGGTATATCATACACTACAGTTGAGGAACAATGGGAAAGTAATTGTGCTTTGAAAGTTGATAGACTTGTAAGCTCACTTTTGAGAAAATGTCCCTTTAATTTTTTGGTACCTACTGGAGAGCTTCTCTTTGTCTACACCCATTCAGCATCGTTCACACCCTCTTAAACTTTAGCCCCACCCATCTCTTTAATTGAGAGCTGTTCACTCAGACCAATTTACTCACCCTAGCAGAGCTGGTTATGTGAGATGGTAAGGTTGGACCCAGGTGCAGAGTAGAGACCAGACAAGGAATCAGTGGTTAAGGATGAACATAATACTTTACTGAGAAACGGTAGCCGCAGGATCACAACATACTTGAAAAAACAACAAACACTAAGTCTCAAAACTCACCCAGGAAACGAACACACTCGGAAAACATTTCAAGCTTCTGCAAAGGACCACAGAAAACACACCTCTTTTAACAAGGACACAATCATTAAATAATAAGACACACCTATATAAGTATCTAGGGTGGTCTCTGCTGCTCTCTGGTTCCAGGAAGAACCATGACAGTGGTGGAACCTTTCCAGTTCCTGGTTGGCCTGCTCAGTTTGCCCATTCAACTAAGGGTGGAACCCCGAGGAGAGCCTCACCGATGCCGCCAACAGGGACCAGAAGGCCTTCTAATACCGTGTGACGAACTGGGGCCCACGATCTGAGACAATGTCCTGGGGAAGTCCGTGTAGTCGAAAGACATGGGTAACCATGAGATCAGGGGTCTCCTTCGCTAAAGGCAACTTGGGTAAGGTGATGAAATGGGCTGCCTTGGAGAATCAATCCACTACCACCAGGATAGTGGTAAACCCTTGAGATGGAGGTAACCCTGTGATAAAGTCAACAGACAGATGAGACCAGGACAGGCTGGGGATGGGCAGAGGTTGGAGCAACTCGGCCGGTCGCTGATGTGAAGACATGCTTTTGGCACAGATGGAGCAGGCTGGCAAACAAAGGCTCACACATCCTACATCATGTTGGGCCACAAGAATTTCCGCCTCAGGAACTCCAGTGCCCGATTAACCCCTGTTAATTTAGAGGAGTGTCCCCATTGTAGAGGTTCTCGGGTCTGTGCTTGTCGGACTGTGGTCTCAATACTCCAAATCACAGGGGCCACAATGTGTGAGCTGGGGATGATGGGCTCGGGGTCCCTCTCCTCGTTAGAGACATCGTGTTAGCGGGACAGGGCGTCTTCCATCTGATTCTTGGATCCCAGGCTAGTGTGAAATCAAACCTGTTAAAAACAGAGCCCACCTAGCTTGGCGAGCGTTCAACCTCTTGGCTTCTTGAACGGAGACCAAGTTCTTATGGTCGTCCACATCACGAAAGGATGAGGTGCCCCTTCCAACCAGTGTCTCCACCCCTCAAGAGCTCACTTAACTGTCAAGAACTCCCAGTTGCTTACATCATATGTTACGTTCCACTGGTGAGAACCGCTTGGAGAGAAAGGAGCATGAGAGCAGTTTCTTGTCCTCCTCGTTCCGCTGTGAAAGGACCACCTCTGCTCCGGTGTCCGAGGCGTCCACCTCCATGATAAAGGGACGAGTTGGATCAGGATGAACGAGGATGGGTCCAGAGGTGAACTCCATGAATCCACGTCCCTTGAACTCCATGAATACCCTGTCTGCCTCGGGGGTCCCGCATAAACAGGTTTGGGACCTGCGGATTAGGACTGTGAGAGGCGCTGCCACCCAACCAAAGTTGCATATAAAACACTTCGAAAAATTGGCAAACCGCAGGAACCGCTGGACCTACTTGAGTGAGTTGGGGCGGGGACAGTCGACAACCGCCTCAATCTTTACGGGGTCCATTTGGATGGTGACCCAAGAAGGAAACCTGGGATACATGGAACTCACACTTCTCTATCTTGACATATAGTTGACTCTGCAGGAGGCGTCTCAGGACTTGGCGGATATGCAGTACGTGTTCTAGAAGGGTCTTGGAGAAGATCAAGATGTTGTTGAGGAAAACAAAGATGAACCGATTCAACKTACCWCTCAGGGTGTCATTGACCAATGCTTGAAAGACTGCTGGTGAGTTAAATAATCCAAAGGGCATGACTAAATACTCATAGTGGCCACTAGGAGTGTTAAAGGCAGTCTTCCACTCATCTCCCTCCCTGATTCACACCAGATTGTAAGCATTGCGGAGGTCCAGTTTGGTGAAGAATTGGACCAACTCCAATGCAGAGGACATTAGGGGTAGGGGGGTAACGATTCTTGATTGTAATCTGGTTCAGCCCTCTGTAATCGATGCAGGGACGCCAGCCTCCATCCTTCTTACCCACAAAGAAGAAGACTGCAAGGGATGTAGAGGGATGAATTAAACCTTCCTGAAGCAACTCCCCAATGTAATTGTCCATGACTGTTGCTCCAGGGGTCGAGAGGGAGTACAGACTACCCCGGGGAGGTGTGGCGCCGGGTAGGAGTTCTATGGCATAGTCGTTGGGACGATGAGGGGGAAGGGTGGTGGCCTGCCTCTTACTGAAGGCCTCCCGGAGGTCAAAGTATTCAGGAGAGAGAGTGGAGYAGTCTTGGTCTTCAATGGATGCAGCGGGACGCGGTGAGGTTCTAGGTGGGGTCTTAGACATTTGGCAGTTCTTACCCCAGTCTCGTAGGTGTTCCATGGACCAGGAGAGTAGTAGGTTATGTAGCGCTAGCCAGGGGTACCCTAGCATAAAGGGGTTCTCGGGAGAAGTGAAAGAAAGCTAAGAATTTCAGAGTGGTTCACCCCAACATGCAGTAGAATGGGCTTGGAATATATAGCCAGAGCGAATTTACCAGCTATCGACAGTTGTCGCAGGGACATCATAAACATTCTATTTAAATAGTTACTTGCATAGTGGAGTCTTTTGTTTAGACATGTAGCTAGCTAGCTAGCTAAAAAATGAACCATAATCCAACTGATAACTTTACTACCCTGCAAGAATCTGCAGGTAGCTAACCAACCAGGTTCAATGTTAGCTAGCTAACCTTAGGCTATAACTAGCAGTACAAATGGCTCTGAGATACAAATCATATTACTACACAGATCATACACGTAACGTTAGCTAGCTAGCTAACAATACACTTTAACTTGAAATAAAAATGACTTTCTGACAAAATTCGAAACGTGCAATATCTGAAAATGTAGTTAGCTAGACTCTCTTACCCATATACATGGATGGACGCTTCTCCCTTTCTATCACGGAAGCCATAGTTGCCCTTAGTTTGAAGATGTAATCCAGGGGACACGTTTTATACAACAGCGTGTTCTCTTTTCGACTCCGTTTGCATATTTGCAATCAAACACCAGAATTTTCTCCATCTCCTTAGCTGTCATACTCTAATTCCACTCATTTTAAACCTCGGTCCTCCAGAAAGTGGAGAGCAACACTTATGCAGTTCTACTACATGTTATCTTTCAAAAAAGCTGCGTTCAAAAGGAACACCTACTCATACTGACCATCTCATGTTATGGACAGAAGCGTGCTACATGGCAGACCAATCTGAACTCATCTCTCGGCATGTCCAGCCCACTCATTACCTCAGCCAATCATGGCTAGCGGGAAGGTTGCTGCCATTTTCCATGGCTAAACCAACTAGGCTCTTCATTTAAAAATTATATTGATATTTACAGATGGCATACAACTTTGTTACTAAGGCACATGAAAGTTCACATGTTCACATTTCTGCCAAAAAACACATTTTTCTACAAAATAAGAAGTTTACGTTCAAATGGTGCTCCTGTGAAGTAGTGACTCACGACATACACCTCGTTTCCTGAAATGAGTCACATACGCAGTTTTTCCGACATCTCATCAAAATGTAACAGAAGTTTTATCTAATTGCAAATAATACAATGAAGCAACATCCCACTGTTTTGCTACACTGTATGTGCAGCTGATGAGCAAATGGGAATTATCACCAGCAAGCACTAAATGCAAATGGTTCTATGTAGTGCCAAATAAGGGTTCATTGGCTTGTAGCCATAGCAGATCCCTGTTGACAGAATTGAGAACCTCTGATTTAATCAATTGCTAAGGCCATTAGTGAGTATTTTACAAGACACCATCATTGGCCATAGTCATACTGTATATAACATGTCATGGCATAACACAACAGTACAGATAAACTGGAATGACACTCACTCACGGTTGCAAAAAAAGAGTTGTGCTCAAACCACGCCCCAAAATATTTGAATGAACCGCCACCCCTACAATTTAATTATCCCTTAAAGATTAAAGAACCCTTTTGTGAACTGAAAATAACCATTGAAGGGCTCAAAGGATTCTCTGAGTCATTTTGGTTCCATGTAAAACCATCACCCTTCCCAAAGAACCCTTAAGGAACCCTCCCTTCTTAGTGTGTACATTTTCAGTCACCAATCAATATTTTTTATCAAGACAATATGCAAGTGAATGCAAAGTCTCTCTAATAGTCTCTTCTCTCGAATGAAATGCCATGCTGTACCATGAAGCGTTGTCACGAGAGACAATACTATTATGCTAATTAGTATGAAATATGATCACAAAAAGGATGTTATGCTTTGGGCTTTTTTGATTACTATACAACACCTTGGAAGCCATGCTTAATCATTGTTCAGTGTGCTATGTACATAGCTTGTGGAGGTTAGGCGGCTGATGGAGTAGGCCTTGTCATCTGACAGACATCTGTCCTCAGGCCAATGGCAGATAGAGAAATAGGTGAGAGAAAAATACATTAACATCTCTGCTGGAGGTACAGTGCCTTGCAAAAGTTTTCATCCCCCTTGGCGTTTTTCCTATTTTGTTGCATTACAACCTGTAATTTAAATAMATTTTTATTTGGATTTCATGTAATGGACATACACAAAATAGTCCAAAAACATAAAACAAATTAAAAAATAAAAGTTGTGCGTGCATATGTCTTCACCCCCTTTGCTATGCCGCCCCTAAATAAGATCTGGTGCAACCAATTACCTTCAGAAGTCACATAATTAGTTAAATAAAGTCCACTTGTGTGCAATCTAACTGTGAAATGATCTGTGACATGATCTCAGTATATATACACCTGTTCTGAAAGGCCCCAGAGTCTGCAACACCACTAAGCAAGGGCCACCACCAAGCAAGCGGCACCATGAATACCAAGGAGCTCTCCAAACAGGTCAGGGTCAAAGTTGTGGAGAAATACAGATCAGGGTTGTGTTATAAAACAATATCCGAAACTTTGAACATCCCACGGAGCACCATTAAATKCATTATTAAAAAATTGAAAGAATATGGCACCACAGCAAACCTGCCAAGAGAGGGCCTCCCACCAAAACTCACGGACCACGCAAGGAGGGCATTAATCAGAGGCAACAAAGAGACCAAAGATAACCCTGAAGGAGCTGCAAAGCTCCACAGCGGAGATTGGAGTATCTGTCCATAGGACCACTTTAAGCCGTACACTCCACGGAGCTGGGCTTTATGAAAGAGTGGCCAGAAAAAGCCATTGCTTAAAGAAAAAAATCAGTGTTCGCCAAAAGGCATGTGGTCCGTTTTAGGACCACTATTGTTTTCACTATATATTTTACCTCTTGGGGATGTCATTCGAAAACATAATGTTAACTTTCACTGCTATGCGGATGACACACAGCTGTACATTTCAATGAAACATGGTGAAGCCCCAAAATTGCCCTTCTACTTCTAAACTCGGACAAAACAGAGATGCTTGTTCTAGGTCCCAAGAAACAAAGAGATCTTCTGTTGAATCTGACAATTAATCTTGATGGTTGTAAAGTCGTCTCAAATAAAACTGTGAAGGACCTCGGCATTACTCTGGACCCTGATCTCTCTTTTGACGAACATATCAAGACTGTTTTAAGGACAGCTTTTTTCCATCTACGTAACATTGCAAAAATCAGAAACTTTCTGTCCAAAAATGAGGCAGAAAAATTAATCCATGCTTTTGTTACTTCTAGGTTAGACTACTACAATGCTCTACTTTCCGGCTACCCGGATAAAGCACTAAATAAACTTCACTTAGTGCTAAATACGGCTGCTAGAATCCTTACTGATTTCCGGCGCCGACCGAGATGGCCGCCTCGCTTCACGTTCCTAGGAAAATATGCAGTATTTTGTTTTTTTATGTGTTATTCCTTACATTGGTACCCCAGGTAATCTTAGGTTTCATTACATACAGTCGGGAGGAACTACTGAATATAAGAGCAACGTCAACTCACCATCGTTACAACCAGGAATATGACTTTCCCGAAYCGGATCCAGTGTTTTGCCTTCCACCCAATACAATGGATCTGATCCCAGCCGGCGACCCTAAGCGACGCCGTCAAAGGGGCAAACGAGGCGGTCTCCTGGTCAGGCTTCGGAGACGGGCACATCGCGCTCCACTCCCTAGCATACTACTCGCCAATGTCCAGTCTCTTGACAATAAGGTTGATGAAATCCGAGCAAGGGTAACATTTCAGAGAGACATCAGAGATTGTAACGTTCTCTGCTTCACGGAAACATGGCTCACTCAAGAGACGCTAACGGAGTCGGTGCAGCCAGCTGGTTTCTTCACGCATCGCGCCGACAGAAACAAACATCTTTCTGGTAAGAAGAGGGGCGGGGGTGTATGCCTTATGATTAACGAGACGTGGTGTGATCATAACAACATACAGGAACTCAAGTCATTCTGTTCACCTGATRTAGAATTCCTCACAWTCAAATGTCGAKCGCATTATCTACCAAGGGAATTCTCTTCGATTATATTCACAGCCGTATATATTCCCCCCCAAGCAGACACATCGATGGCCCTGAACYAACTTTATCTGACRRTWTGTAAACTGGAAACCACACACCCTGAGGCTGCATTCATCGTAGCTGGGGATTTTAACAAGGCTAATCTGAAAACAAAACTCCCTAAATTCTATCAGCATATCGATTGTGCTACCAGGGCTGGTAAAACCTTGGATCATTGTTATACTAACTTCCGCGACGCATATAAGGCCCTCCCCTGCCCTCCTTTCGGAAAAGCTGACCACGACTCAATTTTTTTGCTTCCAGCCTACAAACAGAAACTAAAACAACAAGCTCCCTCGCTCAGGTCTGTTCAATGCTGGTCCGACCAATCTGATTCCACGCTTCAAGACTGCTTCGATCACGTGGATTGGGATATGTTCCGCATTGCGTCCAACAACAATATTGACGAATACGCTGATTCGGTGAGCGAGTTCATTAGAAAGTGCATTGACGATGTCGTACCCACAGCAACGATTAAAACGTTCTCAAACCAGAAACCATGGATTGATGGCAGCATTCGCGTGAAACTGAAAGCGCGAACCACTGCTTTTAACTCAGGGCCAAATGACCGGAAACATGACCGAATACAAACAGTGTAGCTATTCTCTCCGCAAGGCAATCAAACAAGCTAAATCCCAGTATAGAGACAAAGTAGAGTCGCAATTCACAGCTCAGACACAAGAGGTAGTGGCAGTCTACAGTCAATCACGGATTACAAAAAGAAAACCAGCCCCGTCGCGGACCAGGATGTTCTGCTCCCAGACAGGCTAAATAACTTTTTTGCTCGCTTTGAGGACAATACAGTGCCACTGACACCGCCCGCTACCAAAACCTGCGCTCTCCTTCACTGCAGCCGAGGTGAGTAAAACATTTAAACGTGTTAACCCTCGCAAGGCTGCAGGCCCAGACGCATTCCTAGCCGCGTCCTCAGAGCATGCGCAGACCAGCTGGCTGTGGTTTTAAGGACATATTCAATCAATCCTTATCCCCGTCTGCTGTTCCCACATGCTTCAAGAGGGCCACCATTGTTCCTGTTCCCAAGAAAGCTAAGGTAACTGAGCTAAACGACTACCGCCCCGTAGCACTCACTTCCGTCATCATGAAGTGCTTTGAGAGACTAGTCAAGGACCATATCACCTCCACCCTACCTGACACCCTAGACCCACTCCAATTTGCTTACCGACCCAATGGTCCACAGACGACGCAATCGCAACCACACTGCACACTGCCCTATCCCATCTGGACAAGAGGAATACCTATGTGAGAATGCTGTTTCACGACTACAGCTCAGCATTTAACACCATATACCCTCCAAAACTCGTCATCAAGCTCGAGAACCCTGGGTCTCGACCCCGCCCTGTGCAACTGGGTCCTGGACTTCCTGACGGGCCGCCCCCAGGTGGTGAGGGTAGGTAAAACATCTCCACCCCCCTGATCTCAACACCGGGGCCCCACAAGGGTGCGTTCTGAGCCCTCTTCTGAACTCCCTGTTCACCCACGACTGCGTGGCCATGCACGCCTCCAACTCCATCATCAAGTTTGCGGACGACACTCAGTTTAGGCTTGATTACCAACAACGACGAGACGGCCTACAGGGAGGAGGTGAGGGCCCTCGGAGTGTGTGTCAGGAAAATAACCTCACACTCAACGTCAACAAAACAAAGGAGAATGATTGTGGACTTCAGGAAACAGCAGAGGGAGCAACCCCCTATCCACATCGACGGGACAGTAGTGGAGAAGGTGGAAAGTTTTAAGTTCCTTGGCATACACATCACGGACAAACTGAATTGGTCCACCCACACAGACAGCGTTGTGAGAAGGCGCAGCAGCGCTCTTCAACCTCAGGAGCTGAAGAAATTGCTTGTCACCAAAAGCACTCACAAACTTCTACAGATGCACAATGGAGAGCATCCTGTCGGGCTGTATCACCGCCTGTATGGCAACTGCTCCGCCCCAACCGTAAGGCTCTCCAGCGTAGTGGAGTCTGCACAACACATCACCGGGGGCAAACTACCTGCCCTCCAGGACACCTACACCACCCGATGTCACAGGAAGGCCATAAAGATCATCAAGGACAAACAACACCCAAGCCACTGCCTGTTCACCCCGCTATCATCCAGAAGGCGGTCAGTACAGGTGCATCAAAGCAGGGACCGAGGACTGAAAAACAGCTTCTATCTCAAGGCCATCAGACTGTTAAACAGCCACCACTACAATTTAGTGCCGCTGCCAACATACTGACTCAACTCCAGCCACTTTAATAATGGGAATTGATGGAAATTATGTAAAAATGTACCACTAGCCACTTTAAACAATGCCACTTAATATAATGTTACATACCCTACATTACTCATCTCATATGTATATGTATATACTGTACTCTATATCATCTACTGCATCTTGCCATCTTTATGTAATACATGTATCACTAGCCACTTTAAACTATGCCACTTTATGTTTACATACCCTACATTACTCATCTCATAGTATATACTGTACTCTATACCATCTACTGCATCTTGCCTATGCCGTTCTTACCATCACTCATTCATATATCTTTATGTACATATTCTTTATCCCTTTACATGTTGTGTATAAGGTAGTAGTTGTGGAATTGTTAGGTTAGATTACTTGTTGGTTATTACTGCATTGTCGGAACTAGAAGCACAAGCATTTCGCTACACTCGCATTAACATCTGCTAACCATGTGTATGTGACAAATAAAATTTGATTTGATTTGATTTACTAGAACCACATTTTTTTTATCATATTACTCCAAGTGCTAGCATCCCTACGCTGGCTCCTGTTAAGGCAACGGTTGATTTTAAGTTCTACTGCTAACCTACAAAGCATTACATGGGCTTGCTCCTACCTATCTTTCTGATTTGGTCCTGCCGTACATACCTACACGTACGCTACGGTCACAATACGCAGGCCTCCTAATTGTCCCTAGAATTTCTAAGCAAACAGCTGGAGGCAGGGCTTTCTCCTATAGATCTCAATTTTTATGGAATGGTCTGCCTACCCATGTGAGAGACGCAGACTCGGTCTCAACCTTTAATTAAGTCTTTACTGAAGACTCATCTCTTCAGTGGGTCATATGATTGCGTGTAGGCTGGCCCAGGAGTGTGAAGGTGAACGGAAAGGCTCTGGAGCAACGAACCGCCCTTGCTGTCTCTGCCTGGCCGGTTCCCTCTCTTCACTGGGATTCTCTGCCTCTAACCCTATTACAGGGGCTGAGTCACTGGCTTACTGGTGCTCTTTCATGCCTTCCCTAGAGGGTGCGTCACTTGAGTGGGTTGAGTCACTGACGTTATCTTCCTGTCTGGGTTGGCGCCCCCCTTGGGTTGTGCGTGGCGGAGATCTTTGTGGCTATACTCTACCTTGTCTCAGGATGGTAAGTTGGGTGGTGAAGATATCCCTCTAGTGGTGTGGGCTGTGCTTTGGCAAAGTGGGTGGGGTTATACCTTCCTGTTTGCCCTGTCCGAGGGTATCATCGGATGGGGCCACAGTGTCTCCTGACCCCTCCTGTCTCAGCCTCCAGTATTTATGCTACAGTAGTTTATGTGTCGGGGGCTAGGGTCAGTTTGTTAAATCTGGAGTACTTCTCCTGTCTTATCCGTGTCCTAAGTGAATTTAAGTATGCTCTCTCTAATTCTCTTTCTCTCTATCTTTCTTCTCTCGGAGGACCTGAGCACTAGGACCATGCCTCAGGACTACCTGGCATTATGACTCCTTGCTGTCCCCAGTCCACCTGGCCGTGCTGCTGCTCCAGTTTCAAATGTTCTGCCTGCGGCTATGGAACCCTGACCTGTTCACCGGACGTGCTACCTGTCCCAGACCTGCTGTTTTCAACTCTCTAGAGACCGCAGAGCGTAGAGATACTCTTAATGACCGGCTATGAAAAGCCAACTGACATTTACTCCTGAGGTGCTGACTTGCTGCACCCTCGACAACTACTGTGATTATTATTATTTGACCATGCTGTCATTTATGAACATTTGAACATCTTGGCCATGTTCTGTTATAATCTCCACCCGGCACAGCCAGAAGAGGACTTTCCACCCCTCATAGCCTGGTTCCTCTCTAGGTTTCTTCCTAGGTTTTGCCTTTCTAGGGAGTTTTTCCTAGTCACCGTGCTTCTACACCTGCATTGCTTGCTGTTGGGTGGTTTAGGCTGGGTTTCTGTACAGCACTTTGAGATATCAGCTGATGTAAGAAGGGCTATATAAATACATTTGATTTGATTTGATTTGATATGGAAGAAGGTACTGTACTCTGGTCAGATGAGACTAAAATGTAGCTTTTTGTCATCAAGAAAAACGCTATGTCTGGCGCAAACCCAACACCTGTGGGGATGTTTTTCATCGGCAGGGACTGGGAAACTGGTCAGATTAAGGAATGATGGATGGCTCTAAATACAGGGAAATTATACATTTACATTTACATTTAAGTCATTTAGCAGACGCTCTTATCCAGAGCGACTTACAAATTGGTGCATTCACCTATGATATCCAGTGGAACAACCACTTTAATAGTGCATCTAACTCTTTTAAGGGGGGGGGGGTTAGAAGGATTACTTTATCCTATCCTAGTATTCCTTAAAGAGGTGGGGTTTCAGGTGTCTCCGGAAGGTGGTGATTGACTCCGCTGACCTGGCGTCGTGAGGGAGTTTGTTCCACCATTGGGTGCCAGAGCAGCGAACAGTTTTGACTGGGGGCTGAGCGGGAACTGTACTTCCTCGAGGTAGGGAGGCGAGCAGGCCAGAGGGTGGATGAACGCAGTGCCCTTGTTTGGTGTAGGCCTGTCAGAGCCTGAAGGTACGGAGGTGCGTTCCCCTCACAGCTCCGTAGGCAAGCACCATGTTTTGTAACGGATGCGAGCTTCAACTGGAAGCCAGTGGAAGAGGCGGAGGAGCGGCGGTGACGTGAGAGTATTATGTATATATTTATGGAGGGAAACCGTTTCAGTCTTCCAGAGATTTGAGACTGGGTCGGAGGTTCACCTTCCGCAGGACAATGACCCTAAGCATACTGCTAAAGCAGCTGGAGCAGTTTTGCCTTGAAGAATGGGCAAACAATTCCAGTGCTAGATGTGCTTATAGAGACATATCCAGCTGTAATTGCTGCAAAAGGTGCTCTACAAAGTATTGACTTTGGGGGGTGAATAGTTATGCAGCTTTCTGTTTTTTTGTCTTACTTCTTGTTTGTTTCATAATAAAAAATATTTGCATCTTCAAAGGATAGGCACAGTTGGTAAATCAAATGATACAAACCCCCCAAAAATCTATTTTAATTCCAGGTTGTAAGGCAACAAAATAGGACAAATGCCAAGGGGGTGAATACTTTCAAATGCCACTGTACGTGTAGTAAGTGATCACCCTGAATTCACTCTTGACAGAAAGGTGGGACTTTCCACTAGTGACCAGACACATACCCGTAGAGACCGACAGCATGGCATTGAGGTACTAAAGACCAGAAAACGATTGAGCAAGAGGAGAGAAAAATATACATAAACGAGTTACTCTACTCTGCAAAAGAACACTGTCTCTCAGGAGGAAGATAAGCTTGAGTTATTTCACTCTTATGATGCCTTATTTTTTTATGGACCAGTGATGTGGAGGAACAATGAGAAATACAAGTGAAAGAAAGCGAAAGGCTAAGACACTGATGTGATATAATATTTGGAGCTACATTTTTCAGCCTGATTTTGATGGATCTCTATGCCATGTGACAGTGCACTGTATTTACAGGTTAATAAAATCAGAACGTCTTTATAAAAATAGGGTGGGTGAGAAAGTAATCCACAAAAGCTGTGGTGTGTAAAATTGGATTTTCCATAGGAGTCGTGGAGAGGAACAGTTTTCGATTGACGTGGATACACAGTGCCTTGCTTTTAATTCTCCCTGCTTTAAAAACAAATATATATATATATAATTATCATCCAGATTCATGGCACGAGGGCCATTGTTTGAGAAGATTTTCATCAGTCTGGGTGACGTTCCTATAACTTAGTTTGACACTGGTAGGGGAAAACATGCTGCAGGTACATAAAATAAGTGACCAGTAACATGATTTATCGCACAAAATGTTTTACATTGTGAACTGGTTCTCTATTTTTTTATCAACCAAATTGCCTGGATGCTTTCCATCAATAATAACACATTTATTAAAGTATAATACTCATGAAATGATGGCTCATTGGCAGAATGAAATGTCTTGTGTATCTGCAGTGTCTTGCAGATCTGATCTGATCACAAACAACAAATACCAGATAAAATGTTAATGCCAACGTGTTCATAAAATCACCCTAACCACAGAAATATGAGCCAACTTGTGTGCCGCATAATTGATGACTGAGGCAGAATGATTAGATTATGAAAATGTCAGCCATAATCCTTGTACCATTGTTAAACTTGCCTTTACTTCCATTTGTTCAGACATGTACCATTTTAAGATTAATTAATTTATCCTCAGCAGTCAGTACTTTAACATTGTCTAGTCTTTTCTCTATCCAGGCACCTAGTTTAATTGGTGTGAAGACATAAATAGTAGAGTGGTAGAGAAAGTTGTTCCGGCAATAAATCATCTATCAAAATGACAATATTTGATTTGCTTCATGCCGTTCCAGCAGGACCTCCTTTCTGCCTGCATAATCCGTTTGATTGGACAGCTCTACATGGATTCCACAATGCCGGGATATGAGATGCAAGATGTGGACCTACATTAGTGCCGGCTGCTCTTTCAAACAGCTCCTCTCACACCAATCAAGGCAAGCTTCTCCAGACGTAATTACCATCACTGTGTTTACCGACGGGGTTTTCCCTGGTGTCCCAGGAATGAATTGTCTTACTTCTTTTGTAAACAGGCCATGAAAGGAATATACAAGGAATTTATATCCGAATCTAATCAATAGTCTTTCAAAATCCTTCCAACCTTCAGTAGTTGATGATCTTTGCTGATGATGTTGGTCTGTACAAAATATTGTTGAGCATGAACATGTGTGTGTGTGTGTGTGACACCTACCCACACTGTACCACAAGGAGAACTGAAGGAATTCAACCCATGTAACGCTCGTCCTCCTCCTCGTCTGAGGATGAGCAAGGATCGGACCAATATGCAGCGTGGTTTGAATACATACTTAATGTTTATTAAACGAAGACGGAAAAAACACTTAAACAAACTACAAAACAATAAACGACGTGAACAGACCTGAACTTGAGAACATAAAACAAGAACGCACGAACAGGAAGGAACACACGAATGAACGAAACAGTCCCGTGTGGCACAAACACTGACACAGGAACAATCACCCACAAACAAACAGTGAGAACAGCCTACCTTAATATGGTTCTCAATCAGAGGAAACGTAAAACACCTGCCCCTGATTGAGAACCATATCAGGCTAATTGAAAATGAACCCAACATAGAAACACATAACATAGAATGCCCACCCAGCTCACGTCCTGACCAACTAAACAAAGACAAAACAAAGGAAATAAGGTCAGGAACGTGACAACCCACATGCAGGCAGACGACAAACTTTAAGCTAATTCTGTCAGCAATAACAATTCTCTAAATGGATTTAGACGCTGTGTCTGCCAACCCAAACATTAGATTCATAGCTCGACATGGTCATGGGCCAGAGACGGCACTGTCATCCATGTCCCATAGAGTCCCACTGAGAGTGACATGACTGACATGATGGCCAAAAGTCTTAATGTTGCTGTGGGAGACTGACCTTGAAATGTCAGTAAGAGTCCAACATTGTGTGTGTGTCAGTGGCGGTCAGTGCTGTTTAAGATGAGGGAGAACAATTTGATTTTAATGAGCATGGCCTTATTTCTATTACAGCATATTGGATGACTGTCTTTATTCATATTCCATTCACCCAGTTTAATGTAACAGCGATAGGTTTAGGCTACTGCATGATACTCAAATTTTCTCTATACCCTGAGATTGCTACAAGCTAGCCTATGAATGAAAGTTTACAACGTAGGTGCACACAGTTCGAGAGACACATTTGAAATGACCGACAGTGACATTCAATACCGCCTTGCACACTCTTGCCTGCATATAGGGTCTAATCGTTAGTCCAACAGTTGCAAATCCAGGTTTGTTCCATTTCAACAGAATAAACCGAATGAATACACCTCTGATCACACGTAAACTGCCACGACTTCCGCCGAAGTTGGTGCCTCTCCTTGTTCGGGCGGCGTTCGGCGGTCGACGTCACCGGCTTTCTAGCCGCTACCGATCTACGTTTATTTTTCCATTTGTTTTGTCTTGATTGTACACACCTGGTTTCCATTACGTTATAATTTATTCCCTATTGAACCCTCTGGTTCCCACATGGTGTTGTGCGTGTTTGTTCTTTGTTAAGTAGTCGCTCTGTTGTGTCAAGCTGGAATATTTTTCCCTGTATGGAATTTGTTTGTGATTTTCCGAGTKAAGTACGTTGTTACTCAGTTCTGTGTCCTGTGCCTGACTCCGTACTACCTGCTACACACTGACTCTTGACATAAACAGAGTTCACTCTTCCTTCTCTTCCCTTCGCTTGTGGACTTCAGTGCATAATACATCAGCTGTATGTTACCAGGCGAAAAAACCTTACCAAGCCAAACCGATACACACAGACTACATCGTTGTCACCATATTTGCTAAAGTAACATCATAGTCAGCATAGCTAATAGAACTAATGCGTTAGTAAACCCGCTACAATCATGGAGTAACGTTAGTATAGAGTCAGTAAGCAATTACACCAGTGGGCCCCGGTGGCAATAAATTAGTAATACCAAAAGCTGACCTTGACTTGTTGTGTTGGAAAGTCATAGCCAGCTAGCTAACATAGCATCCCTCTGTTTGAGCAGGGTGTTTCAGTAGGCTAAACTAGATAGCTGCATTTGCTAGCTAAGTAAGTGAAGCTGTTAACTTACTCTCTTGCTTCTCCATTTTGGAATAAATTAATTTGTTCAAAACTGTTCAACTATTGTCTTTCTCTCTCTTTGAGTCAACTACTCACCACATTTTATACACCGCAGTGCTAGCTAGCTGTAGCTTATTATTTCAGTACTAGATTAATTATCTGATCCTTTGATTGGGTGGACAATCAAAGGATTCCTCCGGAAGTTGTCATAATTACTGTGTCAGTCTATGGAAGGGGGTGAGAACCATGAGCCTCCTAGGTTTTGTACTGAGGTCGGAAGCTAGCTGTRCTCCGGCTACACAATGGTGCTACCCTACAATGGTGCTACCCTAATCAGTTATTTGGTGATGTGATTATATTTAGTATAGTTTACTCAACCATTACAATGTATAGGGCATTTACAATTACATATCTTATTGTTTCTGTTTTGCAAGTTGTACTATAGTGTAATAGAATGAGTAACAGACTCTTTTCATCATCACTCTTTCCCTCCCCATCAGTCAGTAGCCTAATTACCCTGTCATCACTGTGCCAGGGCAAAATACCAAATATATCCCATTAATACACTTCAGAGCCATGCTCATGGCCTCACTTAAAGTCCATGACCTAATGCTCATCTAGCATGTGGTGTAATTATGGGTCATTCACAATCATACCAATGGTAATCATTCTGTGTCAGATAAGACCATTATACTGTACCTGTAGGACTTCTAGGAAGACATTTTCTATCCGCCAATCTGCAATGAGTAAAGGTGTGGAGATCTTGCCAAAACAACAGGTTTGTAGACAGACGTTCATTAATAGCAGTTACAGATATGGATGGTTTAGTTTTTGTGCCCTTTGAAATACTAAACACGATGCTTAAATTCTGGCCTTTGTTTTTAACCTCTGATAATCTTCCAGCCATATTGTAGACATTATATATTTAAAGCAAGAGACCAGCTAATTCTATTTTCACCGTTTTTCCCTCTAACTGGTTAGGTCACCTTCTCTAATGCCCTTCGAAACTTCCAATAATACAGATCATCTTTCATGACATCTGAAGGGTCTAACATCTTACATGACATATTGACTTTAGTGTGCATTGGTGACAATGTGTTCGCAGTAATAAAATGTACCCGTCTTTGAAAGCCATTTTGTGTGACAGCGAAATTGGAGCAATGTTAAAAACATTGTGCAGTGTTTCTCATGTTTCGTTGTTTAACCTGGCATGAATTCTGCTAACAGCACAAGAGGGTTATTTGTCTTGGCCAGCCATTGCCCCAGGCTAATAACAGCAAAGCACTTAATGGCAAATAAGTGACATCTTTTTCCAAATGATTCAACAGTCTTCAAAAATGGAGCTGGCCGGTCCCCCGTAGCTATTGTCAGTGTCTATGGTGACTTATAGCATTATGTCACAGCGCCCTCGGAGGGGCAACTAAGGGCTTAGCATAAATTAAAGCCTCCAAAAATAACTATGTGGAACTTCTTGAAAAACAATAGCTCTGGCTTCCAACAAATCATGTCTGTTCTGTTACCCATCTTCATGTGAAGCTATGCTGGTGTTGTTGGACACATTGCAAACCTATGACAAGCTGCACTATCCATAGTAGCTCACCCATCCTTTAGGTATTGCTAGGTGTCAGACAAAGGCGTTAGAATTAAAGCCTTCCTAATATTGAGTTGCACCCCCTTTGGCCCTCAGAACAGCCTCAATTCATCAGGCGTGGACTCTACAAGGTGTCGAAAGCGTTCCACAGGGATGCTGGCCCATGTCGACTCCCATGCTTCCCACAGTTGTGTCAAGTCGGCTGAATGTCATTTGGGTGGTGGACCATTCTTGATATACATGGGCAATTGTTAAGCGTGAAAAGCCCAGCAACGTTGCAGTTCTTGACCCACTAAAACTGGTGCGCCTGGCACATATTGCCATATCCCGTTTAAAGGCACTTAAATCTTTTGTCTTTTGCCATTCACCCTCTGAATGGCACACATACACAATCCATGTATCAATTGTCTCAAGGCTTAAGAATCCTTCTTAAACCTGTCTTCTCCCCTTCATCTACACTGACTGAAGTGGATGTAACAAGTGACATTAATAAGGGATCATAGCATTCACCTGGATTCACTCGGTCAGTCTATGTCATGGAAAAAGCAGGTGTTCGTAATGTTTTGTACACTCAGTGAATGTACAATGTACTTCCTCATTCATGGTCTGCACAAGTCATAATGATTTATAATGATTTTTATGATTTGCTTTATTACAAATGATGGCTGAATCACAAAGCATAATTATGCATCACTGATGCGGCATCAGTTATATTTCTGGTATATTAACATAAATMACCAGTTAAAACTTGTGGATGAAAAAAGCGTATGTACAGTATGTGTCTGTAGTGTGTGTGTGTGTAGTGGGGGGATCGACTGTAGCTTACCATTTGTTATTAATGACTTCAATCTTTCTATGCATTTTAATACTTTGCGATTTTGCAGTGTGGTGAAAAATTAAACAGCGTGTCTTTGGCCAATTGGTCTTGTGCCTACTGAAACAATCTGCCAGTGAGAAGGAGGCCCATATTGCCCAGTTTGTATGTTAGTACAGCTTACAGCCTCAGACTAACACTCACTGAACTGACAGCATGATGCTGATCACCTAAAAGCCTTTTCTCAGCTGATTTTGTAATGGGGCAATTTTAATAGGACTATACTTCAAAAGGCCTTCAGAATGAGTTAGAAGCATACATCGATAGAGCCAGTGTAATGTGTGTCCATTTATGTTGTTTTCCTCCACTCCAGTGCTCCACTGACAACATTCTTCCTCTCATTACCAGGTGTTCTCAACCACCAGACCTAATTACATAATTATAGAAAACAATCATCTGTGGATAGTTGGAGCCCTCACTGATTTAATTAAAAACATGTATTAATTAAGCCACCGGTGCCTCATGTGACATTGTAGTTGCTCTGGAACTATCCAATATCCAATGCATTGATGTCATCATGAATCAGTCACACCCTGATCTGTTTCACCTGTCTTTGTGATTGTCTCCACCCCCCTCCAGGTGTCGCCCATCTTCCCCATTATCCCCTGTGTATTTATACCTTTGTTCTCTGTTTTGTCTGTTGACAGTTCGGTTTGTTTCGTCAAGCCTACCAGTGGTTTTCCCTTGATTCCTGTCTCTCGAGTGTTCCTGTTGTCCTGGTTTTTGACCGTTTCTGTCTGCCCTGAACCTGAGCCTGCCTGCCGTCCTGTACCTTTGCCCCACCTATCTGGATTACTGACCCCTGCCTGTCCTTGACCTGTCATTTGCCTGCCCCAGTTGGATTAACAAACTGTTGTTAATTCCACATTGTCTGCATCTGGGTCTTACCTTGAAACGTGATAGAATCTATCCATGTGAAGCCCAAGGTTTATTGTATACTTCACAAAAATATGAACGCAACTTGCAACTATTTCAAAGATTTTGTTGAGTCACAGTTCATAAAATCAAAAAAGTCAATTTAAATGAATTCATTAGGCCCTAATCTATGTATTTCACATGACTGGGCGTGATTTTTTTTTATCATTCCAGGTTGTCACATGGGTCATTACATAAGAAGAAAGATTGTGTCTGCGTTCAGCCAAAAATCTGTTGAATATTCACTGCTGAAGTCCTAATGTTTCCTCTCTCTTTCTAGGGTCACCATTAATGTGCATAGGCCCACCCACTTGGGAGCCAGACCCCCCCACTGGGTACCCAGGCCCAGCCACTCAGAATTAGTTTTTACCAACAAAAGAGCTTTATTACAGACAGAAATACTGCTCAGCACCCCTTACACCCACTCCCCCTCTAGATGATCCTTTAGGTGAACCGGCCGGATGTTGTGTTCCTGGGCTGGCATGGTTACACGTGGTCTCTAATACGACATTGGAGGCGGCTTATGGTAGACAAATGAAAATGTTATTCTCTGGCAACAGCTCTGGTTGACATTCCTGAAGCCATCATGACAATTGTACGCTCCCGCAAAACTCGAAACATCTGTGGCATTGTGTTGTGTGACAAAACTACACATTTTAGAGTGGCCTTTTATCAAATCAAATAAGATTTTATTGGTCACATACACATGGTTAGCAGATGTTATTGCGAGTGTAGCGAAATGCTTGTGCTTCTAGTTCCGACAATGCAGTAATAACTTACAAGTAAACTAACAAATTCACAACGACTACCTTATACACACAAATGTAAAGGGATGAATAAGAATATGTACATATAAATATATGGATGAGCGATGGCCGTGCGGCATAGGCAAGATGCAGTAGATGGTATAGAATACAGTGTATACATATGAGATGAGTAATGTAGGATATGTAGACATTATTAAAGTGTCGTTATTTAAAGTGATTTTTAAATCAATGTATTAAACGTATTAAAGTGGCCAGAGATGTGACTCTGTATGTTGGCAGCAGCCAGTCAGTGTTAGTGATGGCTATTTAACAGTCTGATGGCCTTGAGATAGAATCTGTTTTTTGGTCTCTCGTTCACAGCTTTTATGCACCTGTACTGATCTTGCCTTCTGGATGATAGCGGGTGAACAGGCAGTGGCTCGGGTGGTTGTTGACCTTGATTATCTTTTTGGGTGGTGTAGGTGTCCTGGAAGGCAGGTAGTTTGCCCCCGGTGATGCGTTGTGCAGACCACACTACCCTCTGGAGAGCCTTACGGTTGTGGGCGGAGCAGTTGCCGTACCAGGCGGTGATACAGCCCGACAGGATGCTCTCGATTGTGCATCTGTAGAAGTTTGTGAGTGCTTTTGGTGACAAGCCGAATTTCTTCAGCCTCCTGAGGTTGAAGAGGCGCTGTTGCGCCTTCTTCACCACACTGTCTGTGTGGGTGGACCAHTTCAGTTTGTCCGTGATGTGTATGGAGCAAGGAACTTAAAACTTTCCACCTTCTCCACTACTGACCCGCCGACATGGATGGGGGGATGCTCCCTCTGCTGTTTCCTGAAGTCCACAATCCATCTCCTTTGTTTTGTTGACATTTAGTGAGAGGTTGTTTTCCTGACACCACACTCCGAGGGCCCTCACCTCCTCCCTGTAGTCCGTCTCGTCGTTGTTGGTAATCAAGCCTACCACTGTAGTGTCGTCTGCAAACTTGATGATTGAGTTGGAGGCGTGTATGGCCACACAGTCATAGGTGAACAGGGAGTACAGGAGAGGGCTGAGAACGCACCCTTGTGGGGCCCCAGTGTTGAGGCTCAGCGGGTTGGAGATGTTGTTACCTACCCTCACCACCTGTGGGTGGCCTGTCAAAGTCCAGGACCCAGTTGCACAGGGCGGGGTCAAGACCCAGGATCTCAAGCTTAGTGACGAGTTTGGAGGGTACTATGGTGTTGAATGCTGAYCTGTAGTCAATGAACAGCATTCTTACATTTTATTTWATTTTTTATTTTACCGTTATTTTACCAGGTAAGTTGACTGAGAACACGTTCTCATTTGCAGCAACTACCTGGGGAATAGTTACAGGGGAGAGGAGGGGGATGAATGAGCCAATTGTAAACTATAGGCATTCCTCTTGCCCAGATGGGATAGGGCAGTGTGCAGTGTGATTGTGATTGCGTCGTCTGTGGACCTATTGGGGCGGTAAACAAATTGGAGTGGGTCTACGGTATCAGGTAGGGTGGAGGTGATATGATCCTTGACTAGTCTCTCAAAGCACTTCATGGTGACAGAAGTGAATGCTATGGGGCGATAGTCATTTAGTTCAGTTACCTTAGCTTTCTTGGGAACAGGAACAATGGTGGCCATCTTGAAGCATGTGGACACAGCAGACTGGGATAGGGATTGATAGAATATGTCCGTAAACACACCAGCCAGCTGGTCTACGCATGCTCTGAGGACGCGGCTAGGGATACTGTCTGGGCCGGCAGCCTTGCGAGGGTTAACACGTTTAAATGTTTTACTCACGTTGGCCACGGTGAAGGAGAGCCCACAGGCTTTGATAGCGGGCCCTGTCAGTGGCACTGTATTGTCCTCAAAGGGAGCAAAGAAGTTGTTTAATTTGTCTTGGAGCAAGACGTCGATGTCAGCAACGGGGCTGGTTTTATTTATGTAATCCGTGATTGACTGTAGACCCTGCCACATACGTCTCGTGTTTGAGCCGTTGAATTGCAACTCTACTTTGTCTCTATACTAACGCTTTGCTTGTTTGATTGCTTTGCGGAGGGAAGAGCTACACTGTTTGTATTCGGTCATGTTTCCAGTGAACTAGCCATGACTAAAAGCGGTGGTTCACGTTTTCAGTTTTGCGCGAATGCTGCCATCAATCCACTATTTTTGGTTAGGGAAGGTTGTAATAGTCACAGTGTGTGCAACTTCACCGATGCACTTGCTAATAAACTCGCTCACTGAGTCAGCGTATACGTCAATGTTGTTGTCTGAAGCTACCCGGAACATATCCTAGTCCACGTGATCGTTGCAATCTTGAAGCATGGAATCCAATTGGTCAGATCAGCATTGGATAGACCTAAGCATGGGCATTTCCTGTTTTAGTTTCTGTCTGTAGGCTGGGACAACAAAATGGAGTCATGGTCAGATTTGCCGAAGGGAGGCTGGGGGAGGGCTTTGTATGCATCGCGGAAGTTAGAGTAGCAATGGTCCAGAATGCTACCGGCTCGTGTCACACATTCGATATGCTGATAGAATTTAGGAAGCCTTGTTCTCAGATTAGCTTTGTTAAAATCCGCAGCTACAATAAATGCCGCCTCAGGATATATGGTTTCCAGTTTACATAGGGTCCAGTGAAGTTCTTTCAGGGCCGTCGAGGTATCTGCTTGTGGGGCATATACACGGCTGTGACTATAATCAAAGCGTAGTCTCTTGGTAGATACTGCAGTCGGCATTTGATTGTAAGGAATTCTAGGTCAGGTGAACAAAAGGACTTGAGTTCTTGTATGTTGTTATGATTACACCATGAGTCGTTAATCATTAGGCATACACCCCCGCCCTTCTTCTTACCAGAGAGATGTTTGTTTCTGTCGGCGCGATGCGTGAAGAAACCGGGTGGCTGTAACGACTCTGACAACATATCCCGAGTGAGCCATGATTCCGTGAAACAGAGAATGTTACAATCTCTAATGTCTCTCTTAAAGGCAACTCGTGCCCTAATGTCTTCCACCTTGTTGTCTAGAGATTGGACATTGGCGAGTAATATGCTCAGAAGCGGTGGATGGTGTGCTCACCTTCTAAGTCTGACCAGTAGGCCGCTCTGTCTGCCTCTCCTGTGGCGACCGTGTTGTTTTGGGTCAGCCTCTGGGATAAGATCCCATGTCCAGGGTGAAGGTCCGAACAAAGGCTCTGCTTCGGGAAAGTCGTATTCCTGGTCGTAATGTTGGTAAGTTGGCGTCGCTTTTATATCCAGTAGTTCTTTCCTGCTGTATGTAATAACACTTGAGATTTTCTGGGCTAACAATGTAAGAAATAATACATAAAAAGTTAATTACTGCATAGTTTCTTATGGACCTGAAGCAAGGTGACCATCTCTGTCGGTGCACCTGTGTAATGATCATGCTGTTTAATCAGCTTCTTGATATTTCACACCTGTCAGGTGGAAGAATCATCTTGACAAAGTATAAAAGGCTCAATAAAAGAGATGTAAACAAATTTGTGCACACTATTTGAGAGAAATAAGCGTTTTGTGCATAGGGAAAATTGCTGGGATATTTTATTTCAACTCAATAAACATGGGACCAACATTTTACATGTTGCATTTATATTTTTGTACAGTGTTGTATCCTTTAATATTACGCTACAGACATTAACCGATTCCTACAGATGTAGGATCTTAATTGGATCACCCTGTTGCATGAGAACTACATGTGAAACGTGTAGTATATTTGAGGTTTAAATACATTTCCTTAAAAAAAAAATCATTAATTATAATCTACATAATAATTCACATTTCCTGTTGCTGCAGGATTTATTTCCTGCTATAGCAAACTGGATCAAATACATTATGAGATTATTGTAATTTAATAGCTTGATGTCATTCACTGCTGTGAACGTTTTTTGAGTGTCTAGACTGCTCTTGGTGTAATCTGTATGACCATACACCCTGACTCTTATCATGCCTTTATGCAAACTTTGGTTCTTCAAAACAGAGAACTCACCTAGACGTTTCCAGCTCTGAAGTGACATTTTCCATGGAAATCAATCGAGCCACCTCACCCTCCATCATTTAGAGCCCAGCACTTGTCACACTGTGTAGCCTGACTTAATGGCTGCCAGCCAGGTTTCAATAGACCAGCCATTGATTTGAGGGWAGGCAATTCTTTGGCACAAAAAATATTTGATCCCTTACCTCCACAGCACAACCACCACCATCATACATATAGATGAAAAGGTAATCATGCCCAACTCGGATATAAAATACAGATCAAAGGTGTTTTGAGAAGTAAAATGAAAGAATCAAATGTAATTGAGAAGCAATCATTCATCACCCACGTGTTACTTGTTCACAATTTGTTTCTTCTGTCGATTGCTACAGTAGCATGGTGTCATTTCTGAAAATGTTAAATGTCATAAAATCAGATGATGAAAGGACGTCATTTTCCCTCTCTCTAGTACTGTACCTTATTTCTGAATTCCCTTTTCTCAATCACACAAACACAGTGAGTGTTTTCACACCTCCGCCTAATGCTGCCATTGATTGACACTCATTTGGGGTGTGAGGGGAGAGCCTTTTACCCACAGGGTTGAACCTCCTGTGCTAATGATGGCTGGGCCTTTTCATGTGTGCAGTGCACACCTGTGACCTGATCCTCTGATCCTGAGGAGTTATTACAGCACGCTGCTCTCTCTGACGATGCACCACGACCAAAGCCACATGCAGATATCACACTGATGAATTTGGACAAGACTTGACACTCCGGAATAGAAGATATTAACATGTAGAGGTGCACGCAGACACTGTCTCTTAGATACAGTGACAGCCGTACTTGTTTACATGACATGCATTGTCCACATAAACCTTGTTCGGGCTTCTTACTTATAACACTTCTCCACTACCAATGTGCCCTCATTCTTCAGAGGTGTTCTCTGTGTTTATGAACTTGCATATGATGTATTTTGTCTTCATTCCTCCCCAACTACGTGTGCTGCAACACACAACTTATTTGATCACAAACAGGATAATTGTACCATGTCCTTCAGTCCAGACTGGCCATCACATTAATGTCTTCTCATAATCTGTCCAGTCGATTAACCTGGCCTTTGCCACTAGGTGTAGCTCACGGACTCAGGTACCAGTAACTCCACCAAGCAATATATGCCTAGTAAATAATGCAATCTAAAGGACTCTGAAACAGGTTACTGTCCCTTCATTGCATGGGCAAAGAGCAAACAGAGGCATAGACGCATATTTTTATTTGAAAGGAATGGTTGTTTTTCCATTGCATCTATACTAGCAGGCCCTTTTCCTTATCAAAGCCAGGTCCATCAAGGCTCTGTGGTTCATTGTCAATATACAGTTTTTGTTTCTGTGTCACTCTGCCTGAACCAGATGGTTCAAATGGTGGCTTGCTCATTATGGAAATGTTTCTGGACTGCCTCAATCACAGGGTCGACTCTCCAATCCTAAGGATTACGAGGACGGTGGAAGACACCGGCACTTGACTTGATTTCTCATAGATCAGTGAACGTTAGCTTGGCTCCTGGTATTTCGCAGCCCATGTAACTTAAAGTGACACTTGCCTGAAGCTCCCTTGGAGCGCAAAGCAAGGTTAGCTCTCTGAAACCATATATGACAAGCAGGAGAGAGCTTGCAGGGGAAGTGTTTGCCGCGGTACCACTGGGAAAGCCAGAAATCCTTTCCTCTCTCTAAAAATTCCCTTGCCCCTACATTCTCTTTTTCTACAGGAAATAAGCACATTTGGGTGAGGAGAGAGGAGCGAGTTCTTGGATAGAAGAAGAAGAGTGCATCCATATGCTTGTGCGACCATGCCACCAGCTCAAAGGTGAAATTCAACATGGCTTAGTGGTTTGGGTGAGGTGTAAAGACTGGCCTGCATCCCGTTCTTCAGTCAATAATGCAGCAACAAGGAAAAATGCATACTGTATAACCCACTGGATTATCAGTTTATTAAAAGAACTTCCCATTGGGTATTTGATGTTCATAGCTGTTGTGATTTGCTCATTGTCTAATTACTCCAAAAGGCATTCACCTTTCAGTCAGAAAGGTGTCATCAATTCATCACATACATATTTTGTCTCAGTGACATCAATGTGTAGCTTACAGTAAAGCCCATTGTAGCTGTAACAGTAATTACGACAATAATTACAAGTTCCAACAGCAACTAATGCAAGTAATTACAACTGCTGCATTTGAATTGAAAAGTCTTATACAACATGGCCATGAGCATTAGAAACTGACCTGGTGTCTGCAACACAACATTCTTTGTCGATGTAATAAGAAAATACTTCAATGGGTATTTGACCTGTCTAAGTCAAGGCTAAGTAATTTAACACTCGCAAGCCACATGCAAAAGTGAAATTGCTTGTCGGTCCCTGTTCAACTTTTAAAATATTCCTGAATGGAGCTGGTTTTGAGATGGTTTCCATTAAAGTAGGGCTCAATGACAGTGCTGGATGGATCATAATCTCTACACTGGCTGAAACTTCAATTCTTTAACTGTATATGATGAGGGGTTGCCACTGGGGTTGCCAATGAAAGAAYAAATGTAAAAAGTTAGATACAGAAAACTGTTCCAAGAGCCGTGATAACAGCCTATGAATTATTTCATGATTCAAACTCTCCGCTCTAACAATTAGTGAATGTTTGTTTTACGAGATGCTTTGGGAAAAATGACAATGAACATTGCTCCGATTCATCATTCAGTTGTCCTAAAGCCCTACCTATGTCAACAATCACCCCAGATCTTTCAGTTCTCACTACACCCCTGTAATTATATGGTTGAGTATTATATTTTGTTCAAACACAGAATAAATCAATTGAGTCAATTGATACATAACCCATACCAACCTAATAATAAATAAGTGCTGCCATGCTTGATAAAAAGCATATACACACAAATAAAAACACCTTATATACCCCAAATGATACTGTAATTAATTKCATTAATCATCATTTGAGCCTTTGCATGGTTCAATGAGGGTTGAACATAGAACGGAGAGATAAATACTGTAATTAGCTGAGAGGTAAAGGCAATGCCTTCCTCAGATGCATAAATAAAACATTGGCCAGAGTTGAGATCCTGAAGTAATCTGTCTCCATTAACTCATTCTTTAAAGGAACATATAGAACCCGAAGGTCTACATGATGATACCAGATCTGCAAGGCCAAGAGGGAGGGTATTTCTGGATTTGTTATCATTCCAGGTTTTCACACGGGTCGTTTATCAGAGCCATCACTACATCAGAAGAAAGATTGTGTCTGCGTTCAGCAAAATATCTGTGGAATATTCACTGCTGAAGTCCTAATYTTTCCTCTCTCTTTCTAGGCTCAGCATTAATGTGTGAAAAAGCTAGACTCACTGCATGATGCCCTCCTCTCTTTTCAACAAGGTTGTTAGTGGGCCGATGTTGGAGATTTCTGTGTTTAAACCCTTTCTGTGTGACTGAGTGACAATGCACAGTGAACTGGAGAACAATGTATTTCTCTCACAGACCTTAAGACTGAAATGTTCTCCAGCCTTTGGCTTACCATGTGGTAGTCTGAATCCATTCAGGCTTTTTTCCATTGTTAACCTGGCCTTAATTTACTTACTGGTATCACAGTTAACCCCTAAAAGTCTAAGCCTTTGGGGGTTGGGGGGATATACTAAGCTAACATATGGAATTGTTTTAAGATGGTCATACTGTGGAACATTTAGCTATTTGATTTAGAATTGTTGGACCCCTGTAGGTATATATATAAAAAATAACAACATTTGATAAAATATTGAATTTGGCGTTTCCTACTATAGCTCATAGAAACCCATAAAAAAAAGATCATACGGAATAAGGTTAAGAAGTGTCTATCCTATATCTAGAAGATATAAGAATGCTCAGGAAATACACTGAGTATACAAAACAACTTGACACAACTACGGGAACCATTGGAGTCAACATGAGCCAGCATGTGGAGCACTTTCAACACCTTGTAGAGTTCATCCCCTGATGAATTGAGTCTGTTCTGAGGGGGGAGAGGGGTATACTTAGTGTATATATATTTTTTGGGTGGCTCAAAACTACTTCCATACATTTTTTTAAACAGTACCGAGTTACCTACAGATGAGTACAGTTGTGGGGGTCGTGAAGAAAAATGGAAAAAACCATTGTGATTCAAGAGAGTCTCCCCTTTCCATAGGGGAGTCATATGAGTTTGTAGCGCAAACGGTTCAGACACTACAGACAGAAGTTGGCACATCGACGGTACCAACGTAAGACGAGTGCCATGACACTTGTGGGGATCGTAGAGCAAAATGGAGAACACCATCGTGTTCGTGAGGGTTACATCTTTCTATAGAGTGGTCATATCGGTTTGTAAACCGTTCGGAACGCTACAGACGTTTTCATGAGAAGACATATTGTCTGACAAACAACGCTGTAGCTCTGCCACTTTCTGCAGAAGGCCGACATTTTGTAGGTGGATGTGGTGGATTGAGACACAGCCCATACAAAGAAACAGATATCAATAGCTTAAACAGACAGATTTTGATGGGGATTTTTGTATTATGTCAATTTGATTGATGCACGAGTGCATCAATTGACTATTAAGGATTAAATACATGGCAAAATAAGCATCTAGGTTTGCTTGCACTCTATTTGCACTCTAAACCATATCAGGTTTTACTAAAGTTTGAAATAGAGGAAAACACTTAGTATTTTGTTACACCGAGGCAAATTATTCCAAAATGTCAGATTGTCTATTTACAAAACCTATTTTCTAAATTGTGGAATGAATAATGACAATCTCCACCCGGCACAGCCAGAAGAGGACTGGCCACCCCTCATAGCCTGGTTCCTCTCTAGGTTTCTTCCTAGGTTTTGGCCTTTCTAGGGAGTTTTTCCCAGCCACCGTGCTTCTACACCTGCATTGCTTGCTGTTTGGGGTTTTAGGCTGGGTTTCTGTACAGCACTTCGAGATATTAGCTGATGTACGAAGGGCTATATAAAATAAACTTGATAAGTAAGAACTTCAATGCGTTCTTGATTAATAGTTTTAAATCACCTGCCTGCACAAATAAAACCATATTGCTTACACGAAGAAATGCCTTCTCCAGGCATCAGCAGCTGAAAAGATGTTCAGCAACATTAATCCAATGTTGATTCATTCACATCCACAGGGTATTTCCCTGCCAAAACAAATATGCATCAGAAAAGCTGACTGATAGAACTGTCAAAAGACTAACCTTCTGACAAAACTTCGAACTGCAACCCAAGTGACAATGGAAAATAAATTAGAAAATGTAAATGCAGGACGAAGAGCAACAGGGGATAAAAACTGTACAGGAAGTAGAAGAGCTTCTCTCCCCTACCAGGGAATAAAGCATATCATAGTATCAATGAAGCTTGTCATGGTAATGCAAATTGGATTTGGGAATTTCATTTCCATCTCACTAATTATCTGATGCCTCAGAATGATATTGAATGGTATGAGAAATATATATTTTTAAACAAAGACGAAAAAAATGTATGCATGAAAGCTGTTCGGTGGAAGTTGAAAACTGGCTTGCCAAATTCCATCATCTCTCAGTAGACGCCTGCCAGGTCACATGTTGTTGGAGTCATGTGATGTTCTAAGCACAAACAAATGAGATACATTAACCTGAGAGGATTTTACAAGTCACTGTAGTTGTTTTTGTGTGCATGGCCTATATTGTGATATTCGTTGATGGTTAAACTGTTTGGTCGTCACCTACAGTAAACAAGATCCATGTCTACTGGGTTGTGGCACTCAAACACCTTTTGGTTGAATCAGAAATTGTGATTACTCAATGTGCTAAGACATTGAAAAACAGAGATAACTCTTCTTGCTGTCACCCTTCCTCTAATCCTCACAGTCCCCACTCTGGGTGACAATAATTAATCAACATAGCATTAAGCAGATGGGGTGCAGCGGTAATAGATCAATTGACAAGTAGATGATAAGAATCGATGGGAGAGATAACCTTGGACAATGTGGAAAGTCTGGATGAGGGAAGAGGGAACCATGGTAATTTGGCTTACTCTTCCTTTATGATTTTTTTTTCTTTTTTCCCCTTCTTTTTAAATTTTACCCCCTTTTCTCCCCAATTTCATGGTATCCAATTGTTAGTAATTACTATCTTGTCTCATCGCTACATCTCCCGTACATGCTCGGGAGAGACGAAGGTCAAAAGCCATGCGTCCCCCGAAACACAACCAAGCCGCACTGCTTCTTAACACAGCGCGCCTCCAACCCGGAAGACAGCCGCACCAATATGTCGGAGGAAACACCGTGTACCTAGCTACCTTGGTTGCGCACACTGCGCCCAGCCCGCCACAGGAGTCGCTGGTGCACGATGAGACAAGGATATCCCTTCCGGCCAAACCCTCCCTAACCCGGACGACGCTAGGCCAATTGTGTGTCACCCCACGGTTCTCCGGGTCGCGGCCGGGCGACAGAGCCTGGGCGCGAACCCAGAGTCTCTGGTGGCACAGCTAGCGCTGCGATGCAGTGCCCTAGCCCACTGCGCCACCCGGGAGGCCTCTTACTTTATGATTGTTGAGAACAAAAGGGTTTGGCTTTCTTCCACCAAAGACAAAAATGCTGTGCTAAAATGTCAGAGAAACGCTGACCTCAAACAAACTCTTTCTCATTGATCTGCCTTACTTGGATTTCAATGTACACATTCAAGATCTTTTGGTTCAAAGGAAATTTGAGTGTGCTATTCACAAGAGGCATTCCCTGATGTGAACCATGCCTCTTAGAAAAGAGATCTCAGAAGAACAAAGATTAAGAATTGTTGACTTGCATAAAGCTGGAAAGGGTTACAAAAGTATCTCTAAAATCCTTTATGTTCATCAGTCCACGGTAAGACGAATTGTCTATAAATGGATAAAGTTCAGCACTGTTGCTACTCTCCCTAGGAGTGGCCGGCCTGCAAAGATGACTGCAAGAGCACAGTGCAGAATGCTCAATGAGGTTAAGAAAAATCCTAGAGTGTCAGCTAAAGACTCTGTTGACGAGTCTACGATACATAGAACACTAAACAAGAATGGTGTTCATGGGAAGACACCAAGGAAGAAGCCACTGCTGTCCCCCCAAAAAATTCTGCATGTCTGAAGTTCGCAAAAGAACATCTGGATGTTCCACAGCGCTACTGGCAAAATATTCTGAGGACAGATGAAACTAAAGTTCAGTTGTTTGGAAGGAACACACAACACTATGTGTGGAGAAAAAAAGGCATAGCACACCAACATCAAAACCTCATCCCAACTGTAAAGCATGGTGAAGGGAGCATCATGGTTTGGGGCTGATTTGCTGCCTCAGTGCCTGGACAGCTTGATATCATCGACGGAAAAATATATTCCCAAGTTTATCAAGACATTTTGCAGGAGAATGTAAGGCTATCTGTCCGCCAATTGAAGCTCAACAGAAGTTGGGTCATGCAACAGGACAACAACACAAAACACAAGAGAAAATCAACAACAAAATGGCTTCAACAGAAGAAAATACGCCTTCTGGAGTGGCCCAGTCAGAGTCCTGACCTCAACCCGATTGAGATGCTGTGGCATGACCTCAAGAGAGAGGTTCACACCAGACATCCCAAGAATATTGCTGAACTGAAACAGTTTTGTAAAGAGGAATGGTCCGAAATTCCTCCTGACCGTTGTGCAGGTCTGATCCACAACTACAGAAAATGTTTGGTTGAGGTTATTGCTGCCTAAGGAGGGTCAACCAGTTATTAAATCCAGGGTTTCAAATACTTTTCCCACCCTGCACTGTGAATGTTTACACAGTGTGTTCAATAAAGACAAAACCGTATAATTGTTTGTGTGTTATTAGTTGAAGCAGACTGTGTTTGTCTATTGTTGTGACTTAGATGAAGATCAGATCAAATTTGATGACCAATTTATACAGAAGTCCAGGTAATTCCAAAGGGTCCACATACTTTTTCTTGCCACTGTACGTTATCTGCTTGCAGAATTGCTGTGAATGTTGCAAATCCTTGGCCATTTTTTCGAGCCTTTCAAGCTTTCAAGTTCATTAACTGCAGTATCTCCCTGGGAGCAGGCCCAATAATCATCATGTTTTATCCCTCATTTCAGTGGATTTACTTGAGGTCGGCTTCTGAAGTCCAACAGGTGGTCACTCTGGATCTCCCTGATCCATTTTAAGGTAAATGAGTCTGAAATAGCCATTATAATTCATAGAGATAAGAAGTCCATTCAAACACAGAGCCCACAGGCAAAGCGTTATGATAGATCTCAGGGAGGTCAGTGTTGCAAATCAGTACATTTCTAGGTAGAACCCGTTTGGTTCCAGGTAGAACCCTTTTGTGTTCCATGTAGAACCCTCTGTGGAAAGAGTTCTACATGGAACCAAAAGGGTTCTTCAAAGGGCTCACCTTTGGGGACAGCCTAAGGACCCTTTTGGTTCCAGATAGCACCTTTTCTCTAAGAGTGTAGACAAGTAAGGAAAGGAGCTGACATGTCTGAATTCCCATTGGATTGCATTGCACACCACATCCATTGCATACGCTGAAAATTGTGTTAACTTGAAACAGTAAGAATGTATTCATCAAGCAGGCTTCCTGGAACATGCAGATGCAGGGGTTTAAGGAGTGGATAATGGGAGAGAAAGGAGTGTAAGTGGATTTTTGTCTTCTGCATGGCTGCTTCCCTGCATGGCACTCACATCAGAGGCCTATTTGAAGTGTTTAGTCTTGGAAACATTAATCCCTGTAATTTTAGGTCTGGTGTTTCTCGGCTGTCAGGTACATCAGGTCGCATTGGAGAAGAACTAAAACAGGGAGGAAGCCTGGTGTCGTCCGCCGATAATTAGAATACCCGTGTTCATCCCTACAAGGTAAAACAGCACTTCTTAAATGAAGGGCTGTCACACTTTAATTGTCTCCGCTGAGACAGAGAGAGAACGAGAGCGTGGGATGGATAATTCTACAAACACATGGTAAATCAGAGAGAAGTAGAAGCTGAAAGAAATGACTGCAACAGTTGAAATTCATCAATGCGTCATTTCCATTGAAGTGGATCATGTCAAGGCCAGTAATTTCAGTGGACATGCCACATGCACTGCTTCATCACAATACTTGTGTATGTCCGTCCCCTCAAAGACCCGGACAAGTCTCAGAACCAACCAGACTGCAAATAAAGAGAAGGTTTAGGAGTGCACATTTGAAGGATTGTAAAACAGCAGCTGACAGCGTGAATGTCTTAATTCTTTCCATGTGAAGTTAAAAAAAGCCTGCCCTGAGCTGTCTAAAAATAAGTGATTATCTGCACAAAGTGCTCCACCAAAGCCTTAGGGATTTGATCATAAATTAATCACAACATCTAAAAAGGTGCTATTCATCAAAAGCTAATGGTTCTTACAGTAATGAATAATTCCCTCAAAAAAAGCTGTCTTGAAAGTAGATAGGTTAACAGGCATGTCAAAGACCTCCAGTAGGCAAACTAAGATATGTCACAGCATTTCTGTCATCATCAAGGTTTATGTGTGTAAAATCTGAAAGAAAGTCAGAAAAAAAGATAGATACCCACACACTGATACACCCAGTGAAAATCTAATTAGCATAATATAAAAATCCCCATAAAAATCCATCAGTTTAAGCTAGAGGTACCAGTTTTTTTTTTGCATTGGATGTGTCTCGATTCACCGCATCCGCTTATGTCGCACTTCCGCATCTGTGGTGAAGGGTAACAGAGCTAGAGCTGTGTTTGTCAGACCATGAGACATCCTGAAAATTGGTCTTCTCACAAAATTGTCTGTAGCATTCGAACGGCTTGGCCTACAAACTATTGTGACCCCTCTATGGAAAGATGAGACTCTCACGAACATCATAATGTTCTCCGTTTTACATCAGGAGAACTGTCAGGAAACTCATTTGAAGTTGGTACCGCAGATCAGCCAACTTCTGTCTGTAGCGTCCAAACAATTCTTTTTTGCTAAGGTGAGGTCCCCCGGTACCAGTTGAACAAATAAATGGAGGCATATATGGAGACTGTTCAAAAAAATCTCTCAGATATAGGAGAGACACTTCAGAACAAACTTCCTTTTGATATTTGTGGGGACCATCTGTTGTTCCATGTAGTGAATCTGGTATTCAATGCTTTTGTATGTGCTAATATAAGTAAGACCCCAAAAATGTTTTCATCAAATKATTTGTTTATATATTTTTGCGATTCTTCAAGGGGTCTTAAAATTAAAAATCAAATAGCTAAATTCCATATAGTAGAACCCCCTCCCCTCCTCTGGCTTAGAAAGAGCTTAGACTCTGATGGGTTAATGCTACCGCAGTTAATTCTGCAACGTTTTGACCTGGAGGTCTTTGTCAGGCTAGGGCACCTGTACATTTTTGGTTTGAAAAAAAAGGGGGAAAAAATAGTTTGTAAGGTTGATTACTCATGCTCTACATGAACCATTGATGGTCTCATGTACACTAGCCCAAAGTCAAGGTGATTTCCAAGACTTTCTAATGAAATCACATTCCAAACTAAAGTGGATTACTCGCTGCCCAGGCGTTATTAAAATGGTGAAGTTACGAGATGGCAATTTTATGACAATTTCCAATTGTACATTAGGGGCAACGCAAGTGGCTGTTACCTTCATTAGTCTCTTGGGTGTTGGGGATGGGCTTGATGATCGGTTAACCTCTACTGCATCAGTGTTTTACTTTTTACCCCTTTTTCTCCCCAATTTCGTGATATCCAATTGTTAGTTACAGTCTTGTCCCATCACTGCAACTCCCGTGTGGACTCGGGAGAGGCATAGGTCGAGATCGATGCATCCCCCGAAACTCGACCCCACCAAGCCGCTCTGCTTCTTGACACACTGCTCACTTAACCCTGAAGCCAGCCGCACCAATGTATCGGAGGAAACACCGTACAGCTGGTGACCGAAGCCAGAAATCATGCACCCGGCCACCAGAAGGAGTCGCTAGAGTGCGATGGGAGAAGGACACCCCAGCCGGCAAAACCCTCCCCTAACCTGGATGATGCTGGGCCAATTTGTGCGCCGCCTCATGGGTTTCCCGGTCGTGGCCGGTTGCGACACAGCCCGGGATCAAACTCAGATCTGTAGTGACGCCTCTAGCACTGATCAGTGCCTTAGACCGTTGCACCAATAAGGAGGCCCTTCAATATGCAATATTTGACTAGAATGTTGTTGTCAACAATAGCCAACTTTCCGGGACATAGACATGATTTATATCGTCACAAAGCATAAATTATTGTTAATCTAACTGCAGTGTCCAATTTACTGTAGCTATTATAGCGAAAAAATACCATGGTATTGTTTGAGCATAATGCACAACAACAAAACACTTTTATCAAGGCAACTGGTTTGATACATTCATCTCTGACAGTAAATGTACTTACATTCAGTAATCTTGCTCTGATTTGTCACCCTGAGGGTCCCAGAGAAAAAATGTACCATAGTTTTGTTTTATAAAATCGATTTTTATATCCTTACACAATCCATTTTGTATAAAGTGTTTCGCATTAATTCCGTATCTTTCAACTTGCATTAAAACAACTTATGAAATCTAATCAGCTAAACCTTTTTTAACCTGGTCAAGTTTGGTTTCTGTGCAATCTTCAGACACTCTAGAAGGCAACCAAACGTTGTTTCATCATTCTACATTATGTATTGGCTACACAACACGTCAATTAGCCCATGAAGGTCAGCCATCATTACGCACCAATGAGACGGGCTGTGTTCACTTGATTGACAGTTTCTTGGTCCAATGACCACCTATAGTTTTGAAACATAGCTAGCCAAATAGCCAATAAGCTGGGCTTTCCATGAGTATGTGATCACCCTTTTTAGGACAAATGGCCATTATGCAAGAGCTATGCGCAACAGGATTCATTCTCAACTGAATATCAACAGGACACAGGGAAGTTTACGTTACGCAGTGTTTTGCTTTCTTCTACAAACTTTTCTCAAAACTGAATAAGTACAACATGGCTACTAAGAGTGGAAAAACTAAATCGAAGTCCAAGTATAACAATTTGAATGAGATTGTTGCAGAAATTGACTGGGAGAGTGAACGAGTGGAATGGATGAGGTATCTGAGTGAGCAGTTTTGTTTCCAGGGTGCAAGAAAGATTTTTGAAAGGAAAATATTAATTTAGATCAGTAAGTAAAATACGTTTTTGCTTCTCATGCTAATGCAGCTGTTAAAATGGTTGCATATTAATTTGAGATATTTTTCTTTGATATATACAGTGGGGAGAACAAGTATTTGATACACTGACAATTTTGCAGGTTTTCCTACTTACAAAGCATGTAGAGGTCTGTAATTTTTATCATAGGTACACTTCAACTGTGAGAGAAGGAATCTAAAACAAAAATCCAGAAAATCACATTGTATGATTTTTTATTAATTAATTWGCATTTTATTGCATGACATAAGTATTTGATACATCAGAAAAGCAGAACTGAATATTTGGTACAGAAACCTTAGTTTGCAATTACAGAGATCATACGTTTCCTGTAGTTCTTGACCAGGTTTGCACACACTGCAGCAGGGATTTTGGCCCACTCCTCCATACAGACCTTCTCCAGATCCTTCAGGTTTCGGGGCTGTCGCTGGGCAATACGGACTTTCGGCTCCCTCCAAAGATTTTCTATTGGGTTCAGGTCTGGAGACTGGCTAGGCCACTCCAGGACCTTGAGATGCTTCTTACGGAGCCACTCCTTAGTTGCCCTGGCTGTGTGTTTCGGGTCGTTGTCATGCTGGAAGACCCAGCCACGACCCATCTTCAATGCTCTTACTGAGGGAAGGAGGTTGTTGGTCAAGATCTCGCGATACATGGCCCCATCCATCCTCCCTTCAATACGGTGCAGTCGTCCTGTCCCCTTTGCAGAAAAGCATCCCCAAAGAATGATGTTTCCACCTCCATGCTTCACGGTTGGGATGGTGTTCTTGGGGTTGTACTCATCCTTCTATTCCTCCAAACACGGCGAGTGGAGTTTAGAGCAAAAAGCTCTATTTTTGTCTCATCAGACCACATGACCTTCTCCCATTCCTCCTCTGGATCATCCAAATGGTCATTGGCAAACTTCAGACGGGCCTGGACATGCGCTGGCTTGAGCAGGGGGACCTTGCGTGCGCTGCAGGATTTTAATCCATGACGGCGTAGTGTGTTACTAATGGTTTTCTTTGAGACTGTGGTCCCAGCTCTCTTCAGGTCATTGACCAGGTCCTGCCGTGTAGTTCTGGGCTGATCCCTCACATTCCTCATGATCATTGATGCCCCACGAGGTGAGATCTTGCATGGAGCCCCAGACCGAGGGTGATTGACCGTCATCTTGAACTTCTTCCATTTTCTAATAATTGTGCCAACAGTTYTTGCCTTCTCACCAAGCTGCTTGGCTATTGTCCTGTAGACCATCCCAGCCTTGTACAGGTCTACAATTTATCCCTGATGTCCTTACACAGCTCTCTGGTCTTGGCCATTGTGGAGAGGTTGGAGTCTGTTTGATTGAGTGTGTGGACAGGTGTCTTTTATACAGGTAACGAGTTCAAACAGGTGCAGTTAATACAGGTAATGAGTGGAGAACAGGAGGGCTTCTTAAAGAAAAACTAACAGGTCTGTGAGAGCCGGAATTCTTACTGGTTGGTAGGTMWTCAAATACTTATGTCATGCAATAAAATGCAAATTAATTACTTAAAAATCATACAATGTGATTTTCTGGATTTTTGTTTTAGATTCCGTCTCTCACAGTTGAAGTGTACCTATGATAAAAATGACAGACCTCTACATGCTTTGTAAGTAGGAAAACCTGCAAAATCGGCAGTGTATCAAATACTTGTTCTCCCCACTGTATATATATATCCCTGAGGCAAACAATGTATTAGCATAGCCCATGTGTATGTTATGTTGGCTATGACATGTTGTGATTTTTGAGTATCTTATTGCCTATTGGTCCACATATTTCATTATAGAGATTGTTTTCCCCATACTCTATGTATTTATAGATACAGTATGTCTTGTATATTTGATGTATTGGCGCACTGCTCATCCTTAGAAGTATTGATGCAGGGCTCACCCCTGCTAAAAGAAAGGTTACATAAAATAAGTAAATCGTAAACTTAAAGAAAAATCCTCAATAGTGGTAGAGACTCAGATGACCTCTGGGAGCAAACTCCAAAGAGACCACATTCAAGTCCTCCATCCCCCACTCATTCCAACTTAGGAACTGATTCCTCCAGTCTGACCCCTCTGGTGTCTCTGGCTCCATACCCACCCCCCCCCCGGCCATCTTAATGTGTGAAGGTTAGTACCTTTTATGTAGGGAAGCTAATGATCCATCAGGTATGACATTCCTGGGAGGGTGTAAACTTAATATTTTTTAGTACCATAGCATTTTTGTAAGTTCTCTATAGTTATGTACTTGAAAATATATAAATTGACCAATTGGGACACTTGGGTACATTCGGGCAAACTCGTGAGGGACACCTCGGAGACTTCATACAAAATATTATGTAGCTCGCTCATTCTTGAATGTATCAGCCTGAAACTTTGCACAAACACTGTTGCCCTTTTGTCGACAACACCTAAATTATCGCCAGCTTCCTATTTCAATGTATGACATTTCTTTTGCATTTCAAAGAGGATGCAACAAAAATWAAATATATATTTTTACCAGATCTATTGTGTTATCTTATCCTATGTTAATTTCACATCTCCACAAACTTCAAAGTTTTTCCTTTCAAATAGTGTCAAGAATATACATATCCTTGCTTCTGGTCCTGAGCTACAGGCAGTTAAATGTGGGTATCGGATTTCGGCCCTGAACAAACTTTATTTGACTCTATGTAATCCGGAAACCACATATCCTGAGGCTGCATTCATTGTAGCTGGGGATTTTAACAAGGCTAATCTGAAAACAAGACTCCCTAAATTCTATCAGCATATCGATTGTGCTACCAGGACAGGTATAACCCTAGATCATTGCTATTCTAACTTCCGCGACGCATATAAGGCCCTCCCCCGCCCTCCTTTTGGAAAAGCTGACCACGACTCCATTTTGTTGCTCCCAGCCTAAAGACAGAGACTAAAACAGGAAGCTCCCGCTTCGGTAAGCGAGTTTATTAGCAAGTGCATTGGCGATGTCGTACCCACAGCAACTATTAAAATATTCCCAAACCAGAAACTGTGGATTGATGGCAGCATTCGCGCGAAACTGAACGCGCGAACCACTGCTTGTAACCAGGGCAAGGTGACCGGAAYCATGACCGAATACAAACAGTGTAGCTATTCCCTCCGCAAGGCAATCAAACAAGCTAAGCGTCAGTATTGAGACAAAGAGGAGTCACAATTCAACAGCTCAGACACAAGAGGTATGTGGCAGGGTCTACAGTCAATCACGGATTACAAAAAGAAAACCAGCCCCGTCGCGGACCAGGATGTCTTGCTCCCAGACAAATTAAACAACTTCTTTGCTCGCTTTGAGGACAATACAGTGCCACTGACACGGCCCGCTACCAAAACCTGCAGACTCTCCTTCACTGCAGCCGACGTGAGTAAAACATTTAAACTCTTGAGGATAAGACCCTTCATCTCAATTTCCGCCTAAAATTACATCAAATCAAATCACATTTTATTTGTCACATACACATGGTTAGCAGATGTTAATGCGAATGTAGCGAAATGCTTGTGCTTCTATTTCCGACAATGCAGTAATAACCTACGAGTAATCTAACCTAACAATTCCACAACAACTACCTTATACACACAAGTGTAAAGGGATGAAGAATATGTACATAAAATATATGAATGAGTGATGGTACAGAACGGCATAGGCAAGATGCAGTAGATGGTATAGAGTACAGTATATACATATGAGATGAGTAATGTAGGGTATGTAAACATATAAAAGTGGCATTGTTTAAAGTGGCTAGTGATACATGTATTACATCAAGATGGCAAGATATAGTAGATCTTATAGAGTACAGTATGCACATATAAGATGAGTAATGTAGGGTATGTAAACATTATATAAGTGGCATTGTGATACATTTTAGATGCTAGTGATACATTTTTTACATCAATTTTTCCATTATTAAAGTGGCTGGAGTTGAGTCAGTATGTTGGCGGCAGCCACTCAATGTTAGTGGTGGCTGTTTAACAGTATGATGGCCTTTAGATAGAAGCTGTTTTTCAGTCTCTTGGTCCCTGCTTTGATGCACCTGTACTGACCTCGCCTTCTGGATGATAGCGGGGTGAACAGGCAGTGGCTCGGGAGGTTGTTGTTCTTGATGATCTTTATGGCCTTCTTGTGACATCGGGTGGTGTAGGTGTCCTGGAGGGCAGGTAGTTTGCCCCCGGTGAGGCGTTGTGCAGACCTCACTACCCTCTGGAGAGCCTTACGGTTGTGGGCGGAGCAGTTGCCGTACCAGGCGGTGATACAGCCCGACAGGATGCTCTTGATTGTGCATCTGTAAAAGTTTGTGAGTGCTTTTGGTGACAAGCCGAATTTCTTCAGCTTCCTGAGGTTGAAGAGGCACTGCTGCGCCTTCTTCACCACGCTGTCTGTGTGGGTGGACCAATTCAGTTTGTCCGTGATGTGTACGCCGAGGAACTTAAAACTTACTACCCTCTCCGCTACTGTCCCGTCGATGTGGATAGGGGGGTGCTCCCTCTGCTGTTTCCTGAAGTCCAGGATCATCTCCTTTGTTTTGTTGACGTTGAGTTTGAGGTTGTTTTCCTGACACCACACTCCGAGGGCCCTCACCTCCTCCCTGMAGGCCGTCTCGTCGTTGTTGGTAATCAAGCCTACCACTGTAGTGTCGTCTGCAAACTTGATGATTGAGTTGGAGGCGTGCATGGCCACGCAGTCGTGGGTGAACAGGGAGTACAGGAGAGGGCTCAGAACGCACCCTTGTGGGGCCCCAGTGTTGAGGATCAGCGGGGTGGAGATGTTGTTACCTACCCTCACCACCTGGGGGCGGCCCGTCAGGAAGTCCAGGACCCAGTTGCACAGGGCGGGGTCGAGACCCAGGGTCTCGAGCTTGATGACGAGTTTGGAGGGTACTATGGTGTTAAATGCTGAGCTGTAYTCGATGAACAGCATTCTCACATYGGTATTCCTCTTGTCCAGATGGGTTAGGGCAGTGTGCAGTGTGGTTGCGATTGCGTCGTCTGTGGACCTATTGGGTCGGTAAGCAAATTGGAGTGGGTCTAGGGTGTCKGGTAGGGTGGAGGTGATATGGTCCTTGACTAGTCTCTCAAACCACTTCATGATGACGGAAGTGAGTGCTACGGGGCTGTAGTCGTTTAGCTCAGTTACCTTAGCTTTCTTGGGAACAGGAACAATGGTGGCCCTCTTGACACATGTGGAAACCGCAGACTGGGATAAGGATTGATTGAAAATGTCCGTAAACACACCAGCCAGCTGGTCTGAGCATGCTCTGAGGACGCGGCTGGGGATGCCGTCTGGGCCTGCAGCCTTGCGAGGGTTAACACGTTTAAAAACATGATGATTGTGGGTTCAATCCCAGGGCTTTTTTTCTGTTTTAACCCTAACCTTAGTTAATACTTCAATTTTCATTAGCTGGCCACTAGACTAACTTACCAATCAAAAAACTATTTGTTGTGTGACTGTCAGTGACTAACATAACAAAATAAAAACTCATGATGTACACAACCAAATTTCTAAATTGCACCTTGTTTAGGGGAAATTGATCTGGGGCCTACAAAAGGGGCCTACAGTTGCCCCGCACTAGAAGATGTAATGTAGCTGGACAAAATCTGGTTGTACATTCTATTGGTTAGGTTGCTAGAGAAGTGCACTAGTCTTTAGTTATATTTTCGTAGTTGTTATACACAAGCACTGATTGTTTGTTCTTCCAAACGGATTGTTATACAGGCTGGCTAAAGTTCTTGTCACTTGTTGGCTAGCCTACTTCAACTAACAGAGTCATGTCAAACAGCAGCTGCCATGACAGTAAAATAGCTGCATTTTAATAGCTGCATTTTAGTTTGTTTTAGCTACATGTATATCCATAACAATGAGGCTGATGCGTGATTTCGCCTGGCTCAGAAAAGTTGAGGTCTAGTCTGGACACTTTCCCTGTCTATGGCACAGGGGAGATCGCATTTCAAAATTGAAACTTTGTTTTTGAGGTCGGTTTAAACAACCTCCCGCTGTTACAAAACAAATGCTAAGCTAGAAGCAAGGGGAAATAATGTGCGTGGAGATAAATGTAGGAGTTGATTTGGACAGTAACATGAACATGATGATATTCTTTTGGAGGCGCAGGGTTATTTTAGATGGAACTGTTGGCAGGCATAGCTGTGCAATATCGGTGAATAGCACGGCTTGGAACACTGCTCCTCCAATCAGCATCCAGGATCAAAACGACCCAGTTTTATAAATGGAATTAATGACTAAACTTCTTAACCCTTCTGTCTAAATTTAACCCAAACTTTGGAATAAATACCTAAACTAACCGTTAAGTTTAGTTTAGTTTGTACTTTTGAGCAGTTTGACTGACAGCTAACAGACAGCAACACATTCCATAATTAAAATGGCAGCACACTCTGTGTTTTATAGAGAGCACCACACCTTGTAATTTAAAGGGTGACACACTCCGTAATCTCCTGTTGCCTAGAGTTATGACAACTGTCTTCGTTTGCCTTAGACTCAAAGTTGCATTGTAAAATCGTCATACCATTGGTGCAATCAATGACATTTACATCACGCAATCTGAAAGATGTCCGTTCACTGCTCTTGAAAAATCAAGGCTTATCATTCACTATCATTTGTGGTAGAATAGTGTCGCAACGAGATTGCCCTTTAGACAGTTTCTTATACTGTATATCCATTCAAGACCACATTACTTCCCCCTTTCATAGATGCAGACATCGTTCATGTTCATATAAAGCATTTAAGACATAATGTTCAGTGTGGCAAAACAGACAGTTGACGTTTCATTTATTATATTGCATTGTATGTCTCACATAATTTATTCCATTATTATATATTTTTTTCTCTTAAAATTGCTCTTAAGTCCTCCACCAAGTCTTTGCAATTCTGAAAACTCAACATTTGTAGAAATGTAAATCTGCTCCTTTGTATCTTGAAATGCCCTCCCCAGCCACATTCATTCTCATGAAGGGTGCAATGGGAATGTGCATTGTGATGCAACAGCAGGCAGGAAAAATAATACAGCCCTCCCTCTCTCCCATGTGAAGGTATTAATTCTTTATCTCAGACTTATCTTCCCTTCCTCTGCCGGTGGCTCCTGAGTTTGCTGTTGCTGGAGCTCAGGCCTAGCCTCAGTGCACCTGATTCCACTTCCTCTCCCCAAAGACCAGCACTGAGTCCCACATTTGTCATTGGTAAACATGCAGACGCGCCATACTTCATACATTTGGAGGGAGGGAGGGGACTTGGTAAGAGGAAAACACAGGGACAACAAAATCAGCATTATTCTCCATGACATGAAACCCTCATTCCACAAGAGAAGTTAAACAAAATACTGCAGTTATCTCAACACACAATACATATGTCATTGGTATAGTTAATTCTAAGGACATTGGTATACAAAGAGTGTATTTCATGTGAAAATATCCTTACTTACACCCAATAATAACAACAACGACTCCTCTAACAATATGGCAGTGATGCATACATTTCCAACTCATTAATGGAGCGTCATGCAGGAGAAAGCTTGTGAGTAGTTGAGCCTTTTTGTTTGATTTATTGGACACGAGGGCTGAAGGAGTAAGATATCATTTAGGGAATATTTACGACATGGTTTTACCCACAGTCATTATAAATCCATTGACCGCTGTCGTGTCACATACCCTTACAAAAATCCGTCACTGCATTTTCAAAACATTTTTAAATGCCCATGCTCAATAACTCTGTTGATGAATAGCTTGTCTCGTGCTCAGGAAAAAAGGGTGGTGCGGTAGGGGAAAATCCTGTTGAAATTACACTGTGGATTGATTGATCTCTGCAACTCTAGAGGATGCAGGTTAAACTGATGTATCAAGATTAGTGTCAGCGGTGGAGCTGAAGGACAATGCAACCATTGTCTTGGGACATGACCTTCGGAATATTTCCAGACACCCCTCTTCTTGGGCCGTGGTCCATGGCAGGGAACCAAAAGCTGTCCATCACTCCCACATTGGAAGTTTTCATTGCCATGAAAGGGAATGAGAGGGAAATGAAATGGTATCACAGATGTCTCAATTCATATTTACTAATGTAGCTCTGTATATTCTGGTATGAGAACACACACACACACACACACACACACACACACACACACACACACACACACACACACACACACACACACACACACACACACACACACACACACACACACACACACACACACACACACACACACACCTGTCTCTTATACACATCTAGATGTGTATAAGAGACAGCACACACACACACACACACACACACACACACACACACACACACACACACACACTAAAACAATGTGTAAATCGTTTACCAGGTTTTGATTTTGTTTCCTATTATTATGATGGGTGGTGTGCCACTGTACACTATAATGTTACTGCAGAGTCAGAAGTGGCTTACTGCAGCTCTTCATAAAGAGCTGAACTCTTAGCAGTCAATATATAATTACAGTCAAAAGTGAATGTGATATATGACACATGTGCCAACAATTCACATAATAAAATAAGTATTTATCACGGTTTGGGATTTATCAAGGTTGGTAAGCCTCTGTGGTTCTCACTAGTCCTTGGCAAAGAGGGAGAGAAGAATATGGATACGATATCAAGCTGCAGCTAAGTCAAGGACAACCACACAACCACAGTGATGGAAATCTTCAGGGCTATAGCTAGGTGTATCTCAGAGCAGCCCATGGCAGCATGGGAAATGAAATATTTATTAATTCATTCTCCCAACCACTGGGCGAAGCATTATTCTCAGCCCACACCCATGTTATATAAAGAGTAACAATTACAGATCTGGTGTTTTCCAGCTCTTTTTTTTGTAGAGCACCAATTTAGCTTTGACTTATTTAAAAAAATAAAATACCAGGAAACATGTAAGTAAATGTGTTCATGTTGAAGTTATAATTCATAAATGAGACCTTTACTACTGTAGCTATGTGGACACTGTATTTGCCATAAAAGCTGATTTTCTTGTCCAACTCATATCATTGCAAACATGAGATGTGTGCTGTACACAGCTAATCTGGAAAGAAGTAGTGTATCTTCAAAGGAAAACCGCGGGAACACCAATATAAATCAGATAAGGGCCCATACACTCACCTCTTTACCCCTAATGCATATGGCTTACTCATTCACTCTGTTTGAAGTATGATATCTGACATGTACATGCTAATCTCTCACTCAACAGTAGTAATGTTTTTTTGAAGAGCTCTCTCTCTCTTCTCCAACATTTCTGCTTATTCTGAGGAGGAGCTACTAGGGCTGATGTCTGCCACCGATAAGTCCTGAGCTCTGTAATTAGACTGGGAACGGGATTTAATTCTTCCTCTCGCTGAACTGCCTTCTATTCTGCATCTCTCCCCAGCTGTGCTTTCTTGATGATGAGGCTTATTACAATGCCCAGCGCAGATCTCCCTTTCTCCTAAACACGGCTATAATCCCCACACTGGTCCGAGTTATTATTAACTCCCATTCATACTGTAGAACTCCTCTCAGCCTTACCTAGTCAACAGCATTGTATCGCCTGGGAATGGATCTGATTGACAGATTCCGAAGTAAACAGAGCGAAGGAAAGAGAGAGAGAGAGCGGATGAGGGAAAGGGAGTGAGAGAGGGAGGGAGAAGGCTTTAACTTCCAGTACACTAGTGTCTGAACAGCATGCTGCTGGTGGAAGGCCATTATAATAGGAACATGTCTCTTATTCCAAAACTTACCAACCTTTGATTTATTCACAACTCTTTCTTTTAAAACTGGCCTACAACGTTTTTATGGCATATGAATAAGGTTKCCAAACACCATTCTGTCAGGGGAACAATTTGTTTAGTGATTTATATATTGTCTGATCCTAATACCAATAAAGCAAACCAAATAATAGTTTGAGGGAAAGTCCCAAAACAAGGCCTATTTACACCAGTGCAGAGTCCCCTGAGGTGGCTGGGCCATGGAGCTGTCACCTGACATGCAATTCAGAGTTGGAACCAATGTCATTATCTGAGAAAGGAGAAAGTTTGCAGAGAACCCAAGACACGGGGGGAGGAACATGTATCCATTATGTCAATCCTTTACCATCACCATATGAGCACTCATTTGTCTGTATTGGAGTTATATTTTTATATGAATTATATATTAATCCAGCTTTTCTATGTGGCTAAAAACCAACACGTTCTAGGAATAAATGAATTCCTCTAAGTGTAAAGAGGGTGAATGGGCAAGATAAATATTTAAGTTCCATTGAACGGGGTATGGTAGTAGGTGCCAGGCGCACCGGTTTGAGTGTGTCACGAACTGCAGTGCTGCTGGGTTTTTCACGCTCAACAGTTTCCCGTGTGTATCAAGAATGGTCCATTACCCAAAGGACATCTAGTCAACTTGACACAACTGTGAGAAGAGTACATGCCTCAACGAATTGAAACTTTACTGAGGGCAAAAAGGGGTGCAACTCAATATTAAGATGATGTTCTTCATATTTTGTACACTGAGTGTATATACAGTATTTATAAACCGGGTAGTTTGGATACTGGATACTGATTGGCTAAAACAGCTTTCAGCCGTGTGAATGTGAGACCTTATACCATGACTATGACGTTTAGCCTTTTCACCCTTATATCATTGCGCCTTTATTAAATGGCTACATCAACAATAGTTTGACATGCCAATGTACAAAATAAGAGTTTAGTTTAACTTTAGAGAAACCAAAACGAATATTGTGAAACAAACAAAGTGGGCACCTACCTGCTTCACTGACTGGTGTGCAGAAAAAGGGACACACTGTGAATTTGGGAATACAACAAAAACGGAGCTGAACGTCATTCTACAGAACTTGTATGGTTCAGTGAGAGACATGAATGGTGAAGAATATTGGATTAGCAGCTACGCTGGACTCAGAGCTGGTTTGAACTGACATYTCAACAACCCGCCTCTCAGTTTGGCATGGAGTGTACAGAAGGGCACCGAATTCACAACGAGCAACAATGTGTCTGTCGACGTAATTAAAAAGTTGAGGAAAGAGGGGCGCGGACAAAGCTGCCCACCAGTGAACGGCTACATATGGTATGTAACTGATACCTGACAATATAACCGGTAGCTATGTAGGCCTAACTACTAGCTAACGTTATTTTGTCTTGGGTTTCGGGTACACAAAAGAGCTGATGGGAGTGAACACCCTCGCAAACAATGCTGCCAAATATCTGCAAAATAGCTGCCTCGTCACAGATTTACACAAACCACTGCCTTCGAACCACCATGATCCAGAAACTGTCGGATGACAGAGGCACGAGAAATAGAGGTATGAGAAATACTGTCTGTCAGAGGACGCAGATTCGAAGGTTAAATAAATAAATAAAAATACATAAGCTTGCTAGCTAGTCTGTGGTTGTTGCATAGCAACCAGTCTAGCAACAATGCTTTTGTCCAGACTACTTGTTCATTATTAATGTATTTATTAAAGAAACTTTTTCAATTTAGATGTGTAGTTCCTTGCCTTACTGTGTTGGGAACCGGTTTACAAAAGCAATAAGGCACCTCGGGGGTTAGTGGTATATGGCCAATATACCACGGCTAAGGGCTGTACCCAGGCACTCTGCGTTGCGTCGTGCTTAAGAACAACCTTTAGCCATGATATTTTGGCCATGTACCACACCCCCTCTGGCCTTATTTCTTAATTATATTCCGGACTCCGACATTGCTCGTCTTAATATTTCTATATTTCTGAATTCCATTGTTTTACTTTTAGATTTGTGTGTATTGTTGTGTATTGTTAGATATTACTGCACTGTTGGAGATAGCAACGCAAGCATTTCACTACACCCACAATAACATCTGCTAAATATGTGTATGCGACCAATAACARTTGACTTGATTTGATTGAACAAATGGGAACTCAGAAAAAAACTAGATCCCACCGGGAAAAATATTTTTGAACAGTCATCCAACTCGGAATTCCAAGTCTGAAACTCTGGCATCTTTCTAGAGCACCAACTTTTCAACCTCAAGATCACTGACGTCAGGCTCAGTTGGTAGAGCATGGCACTTGCAATGSCAGGGTTATGGGTTCGATTCCCACGGGGGAAACAGTATGAAAAAGGTATGCACTCACTACTGTAAGTCGCTCTGGATAAGAGCATCTGCTAAATGACTCAAATGTAAAATGTCATGATTTGACCTTGTTTTCTTTCAGAGTTCCCAGTTGTCTTGAAAGCATCATGACCATCAGATGCAGGTACCATCAATCCAGAAAATATAAAAAGCTAATTATTTCAATTTTGCTCAGCTGCGCCTCACAGGTGCTACAACAAGTATCTATTTTGTTTTCAAAGCTCCTGTACTGACCAGCTGGTAAGTGTCTTCACTGACATTTTCAACCTTTCCCTAACTCAGTCTGTAATACCTACATGTTTCAAGCAGACCACCATAGTCCCTGTGGTTAAGAAGGCCAAGGTAAATTACTATCACCCGGTACCACTCACAACTGTAACCATGAAATACTGTGAAAGGCTGGTCATTACTCACGTCAACATCATCATCCCAGTCACCCTGAACCCGCTCCAACCCAAATACCGCCCCAACAGATCGGTATGTGGGTTGGAGTGGGTCCTCAGGGGTGCGTGCTTAGTCCCCTCCTGTACTCCCTGTTCACCCACGACTCCAACACCATCATTAAGTTTGCAGATGACACAACGGTGGTTGGCCTGATCACCCAACGACGATGAGACAGCTTATAGGGAGGAGGTCAGAGACCTGGCAGTCTGGTGTCCGGACAAAAACCTCTCCCTCAACATCAGAAAGACAAAGGAACTGATCGTGGACTACAGGAAACGGAGTGCAGAGCAAGCACCAATTCACATTGATGGGGCTGTAGTGGAGCGGGTCGAAAGATTCAGGTTCCTTGGTGTCCACATCACAAAGTATCTTTCATGGTCCACACACACCAACACAGTTCTGAAGAGGGCACGACAACGCCTCTTCACCCTCAGGAGGCTGAAAAGATTTGGCATGGGCCCTCAGATCCTCAAAAAGTTCTATGGAAACACCATTGAGAGCATCTTGACTGGCTGTTTCACTGCTTGGTGTGGCAACTGCTTGGCATCCGACCACGTCACTGGGGCCGAGCTCCCTGCCATCCGAGACTTCTATACCAGGCAGTGTCATAGGAAGGTCATAAATATTGTCAGACTCCAGCCACCCAAATCATAGACTGTTTTCTCTGCTACCGCACAGTAAGCTGTACTGATGTACCAAGTCTGGAACCAACAGGACCCTGAACTGCTTCTACTGCCAAGCCATAATACTGCTAAATAGTTAGTTAAATAGTTAAACAAATAGCTACCCGGACTATCTGCATTGACCCTTTTTGCATGAACTATTTTGACTCATCACAGACGCTGCTGCTGCTACTGTTTATTATCTGTCACTTTATTCCTAGTTATATGTACATATCTACCTCAATTACGTAGCACCCCTGCACATCGACTCGGTACTGGTACCGCTTGTATATATCCAAGCTATCGTTATTTTTTATTTTATTTTWTWWTTWAMTWTTAKATTTTTCTATGATTTCTCTATTTTCTTTCTCTTTGCATTGTTGGGAAGAGCCCCCTAAGTAAGCATTTCACTGTTAGTCTACACCTGTTGTTTACGAAGCGTGTGACAAATACAATTTGATTTGATCATATCTGTCGTGAGAAGATGTATTACATATGATTTGACTTAACATACATTCTATTACAAAGCTTTTTACTGCATTCAAATCTAAATTATCCTGGGAATGTTTTGAAAGAAAAGCAGGTTAACGTTGACATTGATAACATCTTCCCAGGTTCACCCTTTAAGACTTCAGAAGACGGCATCCCCTGCATCGGATGTCAGTGAGCAGTGTGAGAGGAAACGTTGACTTTAATCTGCTCAATTGAGGTACTCTGATTTCCATAATGATTGAACTTGTGCCAGATGACCTTCGGTTTCTGTTTTGTGACCGACGTTGCTGTGCAGCTGTTGCTTTATGCAAAACTCCTCCGTGGAGACCGGACTGGGGATTAGACTTGTAACCGCCTCTCTTGTTCATCTTCGTCACCCCAGGGCAGTTTTCTCCACATTATAGACAGCTCTGGACCTCGACTCATTCTCCAAATCTCACTAGGGAGACATGCCTGAACCAAATGTGTGTGTTTGTGTATATGAATTGTTCTGTGTTCTGTTCCTGTGTTCTCATACTAAAGTATATGTTTCTGTACTGCATAGTTAAGTCACCATGGGAAATTAGCATACACTCAGGGAATTCGTTTATGGATGTACTCATGAAGTGCACCTGACCTATTCAGTGTGTACAGTTAATAAGTTATGCCCAGTTGCTACAACAATAATACTTTTCTGACCTAGAATGAGTACTTGGCAATTATACAGTATAAGATCGAACACTGAAACAATTGTTTTATTCCATTATATGGTGCAATTCCACCAGTGGAACCAAACTGCGCTGGGCCATGCCGGAACCAGCATGATCTAGACTTGTTGGCTCTTCGTTGTTTTCTATTTGCCGTGGAACTGGAAACAGGACTAGGTTTAACTTGCGGGAAAAACTGCTAGTGACTGCCATTTTTAGACGGCGACCGATGACGCAACTTGACAGCAACATTGTTGTGATCCTCGGTGACTGGCGTTTTTAAGTATGGAGGAGGGAGACATGCTGGTGGAGTTCGCCGGGCTATTCTGTGCCATCCTTTTCATTTTTGTTCGTGGGCAGGAAACGAGAGGAGACAGCTGAAAAGAGACAGAGAAATACACAACGTATCATCATGCGAGGAGAGGATCCCTACAGTCCGCTGAAAGACCAGCTTATGCGTAGACAGAAACTCAAGAGAGGTATGTTTAGCTCGTTGTGTATCTGTCTTTAGGAATTGGTCAACACTTATTTGGATTGAGGACAGACATTACAGTTGTTTGTAATAAGGTACAGTCCTGCAATACGGTATTACTCTTGCAGTGTGTGATAGGCCTAGGAGGTATGTCAAATGTATCTGTTTAGGTAGCAAGCTACATGATAATGTGTATCTGTCTTTGTGATAGATATACATTTTAAATACAATAGCTTGGCCGACATCATACACAACATACTGCAGAGTAATATTGCAGGACATAACTTTTTTGCAGGTGTAATAGCTAGATGTCCTCATTTAGAGTCATTTAGCAGAACACTCTTATGGGAAACACTTCCTGACCGACATCAGACAATAATTAATCAACACAATCAACTACATTATCTATACCTATGCTACGGTGTTGATGTGTGTCCCATTGACTGGTGTGGCCAGCTCACATTCTATTGATCACCTGAGTCCAGACGGTCTGATCTGGTAATTGTGATGCTCTCAGGATCTCCCTTAATCGCTCTAAGGAACTCAGTCAGTGGGGAGTAGGTACAGAGGTAGAAACCATTTCCCTAAGGAACAGCGCAATTTCATAAACCTATAGTTGCAATCTGCAATATGTACAGGAATATGTGTTTCAGATCTAGCACATGTTGAAGAGCTGCAGGCGAGCACCCACTGTCTGGACCCTGTGCCAGTCAACTGAGTGGTGGGACCACTGTGCTCCACAATTTACAGGCCCCCAACGGATTGATTAATCCGCATGTCGGCAGAGTCCTGTTATGGAGAGACAGGATACAGTGTTCTGCCTTTGTGTCCCTCTCCGAAAGTGAATTCCATTGCCCTGTGGAAGCTGGCCACGAATTCTGAACATATTGCTATTTGTTGCTAATACCAAGGCTGGTGCTGTCTGCTGTGTAGGTAGGCAAAATAAAGAGAAAAGAGAAAGTTACCACAAGGCAAACAAACGCAATGTTTAATAACAGATCTCTTTTTTTCCTTCTCTGTGATTTTCTCCCTCCTCTCACAGACACCCAGCTCCACCAACACCCTTTGGACAACAAAGTGCCTGGAACAACAACAAAACTGCAAGCATGACCGACTGAGCCTGGTCCCTTAGCTCAGTGCTTCTCTCCCTTTTTTGGTTACTTTACCCCCTATCACATGACTAATAGAAGTGATGTGTTATTTTTTTAATTTATTAGTTTTTTCTTTTGGATTGCATTTATTTATTTAATATACTTTCTCACATGACTGTACCCTTGGGGATTAATAAAGTACTTCTATATACTACTCCATTATGTTAATGTTACCATTAGACATACAGTACCAGTCCAAAGTCTGGACACACCTACTCATCCCAAGGGTTTTTCTTTKATTTGACTTTTTTCTACATTGTAGATAAATAATGAAGACATCAAAACTATTAAATTCCACATATGGAATCATGTAGTAACCAAAAAAAGTGTTAAACAAGTGCAGTCACAAAAACCATCAAGCGCTATGATGAAACTGGCTCTCATGAGGACCGCCACAGGAAAGAAAGACCCATAGTTACCTCTCCTGCAGAGGATAAGTTAATTAGAGTTAACTGCACATCAGATTGCAGCCCAAATAAATGCCTCACAGAGTTCAAGAAACAGACACATCTCAACATCAACTGGTCAGCGGAGACTGCGTGAATCAGGCCTTCATGAATTAATTGCTGCAAAGAAACCACTACTAACCACTACATTGACTCTGTACCGGTACCCCCTGTATATAGCCTCGCTAGTGTTATTTTACTGCTGCTGTTTAATTATTTGTTACTTTTATTTTCTATTTCTTAATTATGTTTTCTTTATTTTCTTAAATCAAATCAAATTAATTTATATAGCCCTTCTTACATCAGCTGATATCTCAAAGTGCTGTACAGAAACCCAGCCTAAAACCCCAAACAGCAAGCAATGCAGGTGTAGAAGCACGGTGGCTAGGAAAAACTCCCTAGAAAGCCCAAAACCTAGGAAGAAACCTAGAGAGGAACCAGGCTATGAGGGGTGGCCAAGATGTTCAAATGTTCATAAATGACCAGCATGGTCAAATAATAATAATCACAGTAGTTGTCGAGGGTGCAGCAAGTCAGCACCTCAGGAGTAAATGTCAGTTGGCTTTTCATAGCCGATCATTAAGAGTATCTCTACCGCTCCTGCGGTGTCTAGAGAGTTGAAAACAGAAGGTCTCGGACAGGTAGCACGTCCGGTGAACAGGTCAGAGTTCCATAGCCGCAGGCAGAACAGTTGAAACTGGAGCAGCAGCACGGCCAGGTGGACTGGGGACAGCAAGGAGTCATCATGCCAGGTAGTCCTGAGGCATGGTCCTATGGCTCAGGTCCTCTGAGAGAGAGAAAGAAAGAGAGAAAGAGAGAATTAGAGAGAGCATACTTAAATTCACACAGGACACCGGATAAGACAGGAGAAGATATAACCAACTGACCCCAGCCCCCCGACACATAAACTACTGCAGCATAAATACTGGAGGCTGAGACAGGAGGGGTCAGGAGACACTGTGGCCCCATCCGATGATACCCCCGGACAGGGCCAAACAGGAAGGATATAACCCCACCCACTTTGCCAAAGCACAGCCCCCACACCACGAGAGGGATATCTTCAACCACCAACTAACCATCCTGAGACAAGGCCGAGTATAGCCCACAAAGATCTCCGCCACGGCACAACCCAAGGGGGGGCGCCAACCCAGACAGGAAGATCACGTTAACTTCTTAAAACATTGTTGGTTAAGGGCTTGTAAGCAAGCATTTCACTGTAAGGTCTACACCTGTTCTATTCGGCACATGTGACAAATAAAATTTGCTTTGATTTTACTTGGGCAAAGAAAAACAAGCAATGGACATTAGCCCGGTGGAAATTTGTCCTTTGGTCTGATGAGTCCAAATTTGAGATTTGTGTTTCCAACCGCCATGTCTTTTTGAGACGCAGAGTAGGTGAATGGGTGATGGATGGATGGATGGATGATGTGGTTCCCACCGTGAAGCATGGAAGAGGAGTTGTGATGGTGTGGAGGTGCTTTGCTGGTGACACTGTCTGTGATTTATTTAGAATTCAAGGCACAGTTAATCAGCATGGCTACCACAGCATTCTGCAGCAATACACCATCCCATATGGTATGTTCTTAGTGGGACTATCATTTGTTTTTCAACAGAACAATGACCCAACACACCTCCAGGCTGTGTAAAGGCTATTTGACCAAGAATGAGAGTGAGGGAGTGCTACGTCAGATGACCTGGCCACAACAATCACCCGACCTCAACCCATTTGAGATGATTTGGGATGAGTTGGACTGCAGAGTGAAGGAAAAGCAGCCAACAAATGCTCAGCATATGTGGGAACTTCTTCAAGACTGTTGGAAAAGCATTCCAGGTGAAGCTGGTTGAGAGAATGCCAAGAGTGTGCTAAGCTGTCATCAAGGCAAACGGAGGCCACTTTGAAGAATATAGAATATATTTTGATTTGTTCAACACTTTTTTTCTAAATGATTCCGAATGTGTTAATTCATTGTTTTGATGTCTTCACTATTATTTTACAATAATTCTACACACCATCACACCACCTCCTCCATGCTTCACAGATTTGCTGTTGTGCTCGCAGTGTGTTTTCTCTTCCTTGGGAATATATATWGGCAGAACTAAATAGATGTACAGGAATGATAAGGTACAGGGAAAATATATAGGCTGAAGTAATGAAATGTACAGTACAGGAATGTTAAGATACACGGAAAYTATATAGGCAGACGTAATGACATGTACAGTTCAGGAATGATAAGGTACAGACTCCAAAGGAAACCCAAGGGCAGCCAGTGTGGGTTCAGTTTTGTCCTCCAACCATGTATTGTCTCATTATATTGATTAAATATAATCCAGCAAAGGCCAGTGTGGGGCCAACCAGATCTACCAACCAGATACACCAGTGATGCAAATAATAAAGGTCATGGGTCAGAATATGATTCATTGTATATGATTCATGTGACAGTTTTACAGTATGTATACATTCCTAGATCCATACTGCCTCCTTGAATAATGTTTAGGAACATAACCCTGTCATGACAAAAGCCCTCCATGGATGAGATTGCCCACCCCTGTCAAAGACAGCTAAATTGTGTGATTAGGGCTAAACAAGGGAACATGACAATCAATTGATATTGAACTGTTTACCAACCAAGAATGGACCCCTGGCGCCTGGGGGTGCAGGGCTCAGGGGGTGCAGGAGCATTGATTGTGTCGATGGACCCCTGGCGCCTGGGGGTGCAGGGCTCAGGGGGTGCAGGAGCATTGATTGTGTCAATGGACCCTGAGAGTCTGGTGGTGCAGGGCTTTGAGGTTGTGGCTTCACTATTCGAGCAGGCAGCTTCCTCTGAGTCTGTTGGTTCAGGAATGTCCTCTGAAAAGTATGTTTGCTTGTATAATGTAAAGTTGGATACTCCAGCTAATGCCAAACACGTAGTTAAGTCCACGGCATTGGCCTTCCATGGATGTTTATATGAGAAATTGTCGACCCTGGTTCCCATCTGGCGCAGTGCTCACTCTCACACGCTACAGCTAGCTACGCTGAAGACATTGGTTGCTAGCTAGATAGTCATTTGGCTAAAAACAATGTATTACCATGCTGATCATTGCTGCTCGGCGTCATCTTGGCTTCAAATATCGCTGTCGGGGATAACAAATCCAGCATCTCCCGACCAGAAATTCCCGGTCTGCATCCCAGTACAGCATCGATGGTGGTCAATTTTTTTGTCGTGGTCTTTATCTTTTTATATTCTTGTTTGAGTTTCTTAATTTTTTTTCCCTGCACTGTTTTACTAACCAATGGATTCTCATCTCGGCTAACGTATCCAATCTTTTTTGGAAGACCTTTTCATTCCTGGTGAAAGAATCCAGTTGCCTCTGGATATGAGACACTGTGACATCATTGTGTAAGACCAATCATTGAGTATGGCCAATTATAACCCCACCCACTGGCCTACTTGGTTCGAGGTCAGTAACAGATATCAAACGAGGTTGAATATCCCTCTTGGTTCCAGGAATCAAGCGGGCCATGGGCAAATGGAAATGAAATAGGAACCGTGATATTCACGGCACGGCCCTGCAGTGGAAAAACACCAGTAATGTGTTCAAGAGTTATTTCGGTCAATCATGTATACATGTTCACCAGATAGACTGTAATTCATTCATGTATACAGTATTTATGAAGTGTTTATTCCTGGAAGATAAATCAAGGTTCAGCCATGAGATAACCCACTATAGTGTTCACAGTTTGAGAATAGATAGTGAATGACCTTGTGTAATGCCAATTGATTACTCTTTCATTAAGTCTAATCTAATTAATCAGAGTTTATTAAGGGGAGCCAAAAAACAAATGAAAGAAAGGGAGTTGGCAAGTTAAGAACATCGATGAAAAACATCTTTCATTTCAGGGAAACACAAGGATGTTGATTACATCCAGCCATGCCCATATCCACTGGCATCATTGACATTTTCTTAATATTCGTACTAGTTGGAATCAATCAATAGTGGCCGCGTAGCTATTCTGCTCCCAGCAACAGTTGGAATACAAATATTGATTTAAAATATGTTTGCCACTATGCAAAGTAAGTTCTCACTTTACAAACCGAGGAAAAAGTTTACTAACACGGAAATGGCAAGTGTGCAAGAGGATGTAAAATGGGTACTGTACACATTATTGATCTCGGTTTGACAACGCACATTACATCAATTATTTAAGGATAGTGTGAAAGAAAGTGTCCAAATAAATTATCGCATGAACAGATGTTCATGCTGTTTCCCCTCCGTCTACGATGGAGGACCTCCCCCATGATCGCCCAGATTGTACTCGTAACAATGTGACTCGACCCAATGTCGAGATCTACATTTTCATATCTGAGGGCAATGATAGATGAGGCAATCTGAAGTTGTGCTGAGAGATACATCAGGAGGGAGACAGGCACTGATAAAGAAGAAGGAAATCCAGGCCCTCATTGTCACCCATCCACGGGTCCTTGGATATATAGTGGCTCCCTCAGGAGCAATAACTCAAATACGTATGCAAAAAGCACAACAGTGCTGCTCTACCCCGGGCCAGATGCTAAACCGCAGAAGGATCACATGCCCTGCCTCTATATCACCCTCTGCTCAGGCACATATCTTCTTTGGGCCCTCTGACAACCTCCTTTTGGCATTCTGTGTGTTCCTACTTTTTTGAGCTTAGCTTTTATAATTGATTTGCATATCTTTTTATACGGTATGTCACGCAGTACAAAATGCTCATTTGTATCCTATTTGCATAGCTGAATATTTATTGAAGTGAGTTGATGAAAGACTGAAGTGAGTAAGGATCATGGGATGTCCTGATCATGGAGTTTAACTGTTAGAATTAGCCTACCCACTCCACCGCTCAGTTGAATAGTATTATCAATGTACAATCAGTAAGCATCTATAAGTCTCCAATTKATTTGCCATACAGCCAATTCTTGACATTTTGTAAGGCTGTACTCAACAATATTTTTATTGAAAAAGCAAAAACCTTGTTTTAATTGCGTTTGGTGTTGTTTGACGTTGCTTTCCAAAACTTTGTTTTAAGCATATCCAAAAACAGTTTGATAGGTGAACATGTTTTTCCTGATGCGTCAAAGCTCTCGGTTCTAATGTTGTTTATCGGCATCTTTAAACGAGCTAAGTTCATTTCCTTTAAAATATGCAGTAGGCCATGTATCGATTTGGCTGGTAAATGCCTCCAAACTCTCAGCTCTGACTGACAAGGACTGACAGGGAAGAAAGAGTTATCAAATTAAAAAAGGAAAATCCATTCACCTTAAACGCTTTGGTTCTTTCCCAGTACCTTTTATTGTAATTACAAAATATACAATTGAGTTGCAACCATCAGATTCATTTATTGGAAGCATTTCCCCCCAGTGTTATAGTAGAATGATATTCCAATTTTATGGTTGGGTACCTTAAAAATATAACAACAAATAGAAAGAGTGCTTATATTTTTWAATATTTTGCAACTATGTTTCTAAGAAACGAAAGGTTAAAATAAATCACAACTTTCATTTCTTTTTCAAAGCTGGATAATAGCTACATTGAAAATATGCACCAACAACAGTGTTTGAGAACCAAAATGTGTGCATGCTTTTATTCCAGTCCAGCTCTAACATACCTATTTAAGATAATTTATTAAAAACATGATTTTAAATCAGGTGTGCTAGTGCTATACCATTTATGGCTGAACATGGAAAAAGCATCCAGTGATGAGAAAAATGAATAAATATCATGGAACACTTTAAAAACACCAATAAAAACAGCCAATGAAATGTATTTGGAAAATAAAGTACTTTGATTAAAGAAGAATAATCCACACTCTTGAAGTGATTTTATGAATTAACTTGTGCCTCAAGAGGTCCAAATTGCAATATAAAAGTAGAATATTAGGAAAACTGCCAACATTATAAAATCATATGTAAGTAAAAAATAATGGTGAATATATTCACTTTGCTTTGAATGTGAATACAACTTTAATGGTTTCCCAATTAAAGAACAGCTTGGTGTATGATTTCTACTTTCACAGTAATTTAGAAAACACATTTCCTCGAGCAAGCTTCAGATGAGTTTCAAATGAGGGAGAAAAAGGCACATGGAGAGGAGAGGTGTGAACCTTTAGCTTCAGTTCCAGCATAGCCATGGTGCTTGCCAATCTGAACACCTTGTGGTGAGTTCCCCACTGAAATGGACTGGGCCCAGGGGAATAGGTGCCAGGCTGCAGACTGTTCCCCAACCTAGGAACATCTGTGCTCACCATCTGCTTGCTCTTCATGGTGGTTACCTGAAAGTAGCATGTTACCTTCCCCTATTTGTGAAGGAGCAAGAGTAGTACTTTTGCACTCATACACCCTAATTCATGTTTTGAGGGATCCCTTTGAATAATCAACAGGTCATATAGTCCTGTACTTGAACCTAATATACACACACATATGCACACTCAAATACACACACATACACACACAAKAATCTGGTGATTGCCATTTATCAAAGTGGCTGTGTCACTACTTACCCAAATGAGAAGGAGCTAATTGCAATGAAAGTTTGATACACTAGTGCAGCCTCAGTACACTCAGAAGCCTGCATTATTGTTTCATAGATGCTGACCAGTAATATGTGATTAGAATACAAACTTGGACAACACTTCAAATGTTCAAATGTTACAATGTAATGCCTATATTAGGTTGTCATGAACATAACTTTAACATTGACATAACATGACAGGACATCAGTCATATTGTCTATAATCACATGTAATAGATGTTTTATTGTCACATACACCGGATAGGTGCCGTTTAATGTATTGTTTTACAGTGTCAGCCATAGTAGTACGGTGCACCTAGAGCAAATTAGGGATAAGTGCCTTGCTCAATGGCACATCGGCAGATTTTTCACCTTGTTGGTTCGGGTATTTGAACCAGCTAGGCTACCTGCTGCCCACATAATGGTAACTTCATTTCCATGATCACCTGTACCTGTGGCATGGTCTATATWGGCAAAACTACTAGGGCTGCGTTTTTTCTAGAACCTTAATAGTGTTACTCTGTGGTGTTATTTGAAGGACTTGATCAACAACGTAAAGATACATTGAATATGGGAAGCCCAGCCCAAAGCAGTAAAACAACCSAGAAGTGCACAAAAACAGAATTCAGAGAAATGGCTTTAATTAGCTAGTGGCTGTTTACATTTATGACAACATCATGTTTCCACTTTGTTTCTTTGGTTTCGAAAACATCAAACTGTCCCTCAAGGTGGTAATGTTGATGAGACCCTCAAGAGAAGAAGCTGTTATCTGTTAAAACATTGTGGTGCAAAGAAGAATAATGTCTGACCTGGAGTAAAGTGTGTGAACATTTCAGATACTCATCATCTAGCAATAAGTATTCCAGAGACTCATCATCTAGCAATACATATTCCAGAGACTAATCATCGTCTAGGAATGTGACAGGAAAAGGCACAGTGAAGGTCCATAGTGGCTGTACGTCCATCTCTTTAACTCGTTGCAGAGGCCAGAGAGCTGTGGCAAGCTTTGAAGCATCCTTCTAATTTAACTCTGCCACGGCAAGGAAATTGAAGTCAAAAGGTTCACAGCACCTCATACTGGAAAAAAATGATCTCCCCAGGACTGATGTATAAAGGGGAAAGGGACAATTAACCTGGTCACATTTACACAATGGTGAAGACAGCAGTCTGAAAAGACATGAAGGCTTGTTGAGGGCACTAGTAAAATACACAATTAAAGCAACTGCATTAGGCCAAGTTCAATGTCAGATAGTATGTTAGTTGCTAGCCGGTGTACCAGTGCTGCACCAGGAAAAAAGATAGGAATACATCCACTGGGGGATTAAATTGATCTCAATATCAAAGCTGTTACCCATGGGAGACTAGCCAATCTGAAACAATCCYTGGTTTTATGACAATCAACTAGCTATCAGCCTCAAATAAAATCCATGCAATACTGTGGCACTGTTGAGGAAACATCTGAGTCTTCAACAAAATACTTAATAAATATAACCGTTTTTCACTCAAAAGTATAAAGTTAAACCTTTGATATGTTTTACCGTCCCACCATTTCCTCCTCTCTCTATGTGGACTTTACTGTGCTTTGAAAAGGGGTGACAACATCTGCAACGTCTTCCTACAACCACTCCCTGAACATGACCTTTCTCAAGTTCATTGAGTTACTCTCTGGTTTTTAAGATCTCTCTTCTCTCACTCCAGATGACATCCAAATATGTGCAGATTTACCCAATATAAATTGGAATAATGAGGGCAGTTATTGAAGCTCAGCATACCTCCACTGTCGTGTATGTAACGATGAGCAAAAAGTAACCAATTTAGGGACACATTTATGGTGTAATTAATGAGAATTGAATGGCTTATGGGCAAATATGTCTGATAGGTCTCAAAACAGACATAACTTCTTGTCTGAGAACAACATAGGCGAATACACTGATATGACTGAGTTTATCAGTACATGTATAGGAGATGTTGTACCCACTATGACTATTAAAACCTACCCTAACCAGGAACCATGGATAGGTGGCAGCATTCGCCAAAACTGAAAAAGGTGAACCATCGCATTTAACCATGTCAAGGTGACTGYGATTATGGCCGAATACAAACAGTGTTAGACAATCAAACAGGCAAAACATCAGTATAGAGACAAAGTGGAGTCACAATTTAACGGCTTAGACACGAGACGTATGTGGCAGGAATTACAGACAATCACYAACTACAAAGGGAAAACTAGCCAAGTCGCGGACGCCGACATCTTGCTTCTGGACAGGCTAAACACCTTCTTCGCCTGCTTTGAAGATAACACAGTGCCACCGACACGGCCCGCTACCAAGGACTGTGGGCTCACCTTCTCCATGGCCAACGTGAGTAAGATATTTAAGCGTGTTAACCCTCGCAAGGCTGCCGGCCCAGACGGCATCCCTAGCCGCATCCTCAGAGCATGCGCAGACTGGCTTGCTGGAGTGTTTACGGACATATTCAATCTCTCCCTATCCCAGTCTGTTGTCCCCACATGCTTCAAGATGTCCACCATTGTTCCTGTAACCAGAAAGCAAGGGTAACTGAACTAAATGACTATCCCCTGTAACACTCACTTCTGTCATCATGAAGTGCTTTGAGAGACTAGTCAAGGATCATATCACCTCTACCTTACCTGACACCCTAGACCCACTCCAATTTGCTTACCGCCGCAATAGACCCACAGACGATGCAATCGCCATCGCACTGCCACACTGCTCTATCCCTCTCGGATAAGAGGATACCTATTTAAGAATGCTGTTCATTGACTATAGCTCAGCATTCAACACCATAGTACCCTCCAAGCTCATCATTAAGCTCGGGGCCCTGGGTCTGAATCCTGCCCTGTGCAACTGGGTCCTGGACTTCCTGACGGGCCACCCGCAGGTGGTGAAGGTAGGAAACAACACCTCCACTTCGTTGATATTCAGCACAGGGGCCCCACAAGGCTGCGTGCTCAGCAACCTCCTGTAARCCCTGTTCACCCATGAATGCGTGGACACACGCATCCAACTCAATCATCAAGTTTGCAGACGACACAACAGTAGTAGWCCTGATTACCAACAATGACGAGACAGCCTACAGGGAGGAGGTGAGGGCCCTGAGAGAGTGGTGCCAGGAAAATAACATCTCACTCAACGTCAACAAAACAAAGGWSCTGATCYTGGACTTCAGGAAAAAGCAGAGGGAGCACCCTCCTATCCACATCYATGGGACCGCATTGGATAAGGTGAAAAGCTTAAAAAGTCCAAAAGTTCCTCGGCGTACAGATCACTGACAAACTGAAATGGTCCACCCACACAAACAGAGTCTTCAAGAAGACGCAACAGAACCTCAGGAGGCTGAAGAAATTTGTCTTGGCACCTAAAACTAGTGATGCACCGAAATTACATTTTTGGCCGATACCAAATTATTTTCTTGCAAAAAAAAATATACCGATGTCGGTAACCGATAACCGATATCGAAAATGTTTGCGGCCTTTTAAGCATTCTAGTACAGTTGTATAGTTAACACACACACATGGACGCAGCGGTCTAAGGCACTGAATCTCAGTGCAAGTCCCTGGTTCGAATCCAGGCTTATCACATGCGGCCATGATTGGTAGTCCCATATGGCGGCTACAATTGGCCCAGCGTCGTCCGGGTTTGGCCGGGGTAGGCCGTCATTGTAAATAAGAATTTCTTCTTAACTGACTTGCCTAGTTAAATAAAGGTTACACACACACCACACTGACGAAAAATGTATTTTGTTTGCACTTAAATATGTCCCCATTACCAGTAAAACATAATCAAAACCTATTTATTTAACTTACTTGCTGTGCTGTTTCGTTCATTTGTTCAGTCATTTCATTCTCATCAGGATTTCTCAACCAGGACTTTGGTATTAAAATACTTATAAAGTTTTAGAAAAAATATTTAAAAAACATATAGGCCTTTTTTAACAATGAAAAGGCTTTGACTAAACTAAATTAAATGATCTATTAAATAAAACAACATACCTTTAATGTTGTTTTTATGAAAAGCGCCACATAAAATGACATACCCAGCAGTGGAAAAAGCTACCAATTGTCATATTGAGTCAAAGTAAAGATACCTTATTAGAAAATGACTTAAAAGTGAAAGTGAAAGTCACCCAGTAAAATACTACTTGAGTAAAAGTCAAAAATAATTTGGTTTAAAATATACTTATGTATAAAAAGTAAATGTAATTTAAAAAATATACATTAAATGCATAAATAATTTCAAATCCCTTATATTGGGGAAATCAGACAGCACAATTAATCAAATTAAAATATTTATGGATCGTCAGGAGCATACTCGAACACTCGGAAATCATTTACATATTAAGCAAGGGCGTTTAGTGAGTCAGCCAGATCAGAGGCAGRAGGGATGACCAGGGATGTTCTCTTGATAAGTGTGTGAATTTGACAATTTTTTTTGTCCTGCTAAGCATTGAAAATGTAACGAGTTCTTTTGGGTGTCAGTGAAAATGTAGGGAGTAAAAAGTACATTATTTTCTTTAGGAATGTTTAAAAAAATATATAAATAGTAAAGTAAAAAAAAATATATATATATATTAAGTAAAGTACAGATACCCCAAAAAACAACTTAAGTAGTACTTTTAAGTATTTTTACTTAAGTAATTTTACACCACTGGACATACCGTAGCCTAATTTCGGCCAATCAAAGTGGCACTGTCTACAATGGCTCCATGTGTGGCAAGCAACGTGGGAGATCTCTAATCATTGCAAAATGGAATTGAAATGACAAAATTAAGTTAGTTAAATGAAAAAAAGTAAGTTACAACAAGCAACCATCAGGTAGGCTGTTATACTGAATGTAGTTGTAGTAGACAAGGATGGGAAGCACAGCGAAAATGTTCAAAATTAGACTAGGTAGATAGCTGGCTGACATAGTTTGTGGTCTTKACTAGCTTCATTACATCGATGTGATGTAGTCAAGACAGTCACTACCAGATGGGATGATAGATGACCTATGACATCTACAAGTTTGTCTAACTAGCTCGAGTCGGTATGGCTACTCTCTCTCTCCCTCCTGTGTCAAATTCACCGGTACCTGCGCAGCCCACGCACTGCTGCAAGCAAGCGTCACCTGTCCCCCATGTAGTGCACCTGCTTTTTCCAATACTTTATGCCAAGTATCCAAAATTTGAMGGGGGCGGTTTGTGAGACATAGTCATGTTATAAGTATTCAACAAACAGGGATTTGTCACAGCAAGCCTGACAGACTCACAGTAAATTGAACTACTACTCTTTTCCTAACTTTCAATTCACWTGCAGTTGAGAACTTGCCTCACATTATTATTTTGCCTTCCCATTAAGACAAGAACAACGGATCTTAGTAAGATGTTTTAATTTCAGAGTTTTTTTAGGAACTCTCTCAAAATCAAATCAAATTTGATTGGTCATGTACACATATTTAGCAGATGTTTTTGCGGGTGTAGCGAAATGCTTGTGTTCCTAGCTCCAACAGTGCAATAGTATCTAACAGTGCGGTTGTATCTAAAAACGATTCGCAACAATATATACAAATCTAAAAGAAGAAGAATGGAATTAAGAAATATATAAATACTAGATCGAGCAGTGTTGGAGTGACATTGACTAAAATACAATAGAATAGAATACAGTATATAGAGTTGAAGTCGGAAGTTTACATACATTTAGTTTGGAGTCATTAAAACTCGTTTTTTAACCACTCCACAAATTTCTTGTTAACAAACTATAGTTTTGGTTAGGACATCGACTTTGTGCATAACACAAGTAATTTTTCCAACAATTGTTTACAGACAGATTATTTCACTTAGAATTCACTGTATCACAATTCCAGTTGGTCGGAAGTTTACATACATTAAGGTGATTGTGCCTTTAAACAGCTTGGAAAATGCCAGAAAATTATGTCATGGCTTTAGAAGCCTCTGATTGGCTATTTGACGTCATTTGAGTCAATTGGAGGTGTACCTGTAGATGTATTTCAAAGCCTACCTTCAACCTCAGTGCCTCTTTGCTTGACATCATGGGAAAATCAAAAGAAATCAGCCAAGACCTCAGACAAAACATGGTAGACGTCCACAAGTCTGGTTCATCCTTGGGAGCAATTTCCAAATGCTTGAAGGTACCACATTAATCTGTACAAACAATAGTACACAAGTATAAACACCATGGGACCACACAGCCGTCATACCGCTCAGGAAGGAGACGCATTTTGTCTCCTAGAGATGAACGTACTTTGGTGCGAAAAGTGCAAATCAATCCCAGCACAACAGCAAAGGACCTTGTGAAGATGCTGGAGGAAACAGGTACAAAAGTATCTATATCCACAGTAAAACGAGTCCTATATCAACATAACCTGAAAGGCCGCTCAGCAAGGAAGAAGACACTGCTCCAAAACCGCCATGAAAAGCCAGACTACGGTTTGCAACTGCACATGCGGTTGCTTTGCTGCAGGAGGGACTGGTGCACTTCACAAAGTAGATAAATCATTCTCTCTACTATTATTCTGACATTTCACATTCTTAAAATAAAGTGGTGATCCTAACTTACCTAAAACAGGGAATTTTTGTAGGATTAAATGTCAGGAATTGTGAAAAACTGAGTTTAAATGTATTTGGCTAAGGTGTATGTAAACTTCCGACTTCAGCTGTACATATGAGATGAGTAAAACAGTATGTAAATATTATTTAAACATTATTAAAGTGACTAAAGTGGTCAGTGACTCCAAGTCTAGGTATATAAGGCAACAGCCTCTAAGGTGCCTTGCTGCGTAACCGGGTGGAAGCTGGCTAGTGATGGCTATTTAACCGTCTGATGGCCTTAAGATAGAAGCTGTTTTTCAGTCTCTCGGTCCCAGCTTTGATGCGCCTGTACTGACCTCGCCTTCTGGTTGATAGCGGATTGTACAGGTTGTGGCTCGGATGGTTGATGTCCTTGTAGATGTTTTTGACCTTCATGTGGCATTGGTTGCTGTAGGTGTCCTGGAAGGCAGGTAGTTTTCCCCTGGTGATGCGTTGGGCAGACCACACCGCCCTCTGGAGAGCCCTGTGGTTCAGTTGCGGTTCCAGGCGATGATAAAGCCCTACAGGATGCTCCCAATTAGCAGTTTGTGAGGGTTTTAGGGGTCAAGCCAAAATTTCTTCAGCCTCCTGAGGTTGAAGAGGCGCTGTTGAGCCTTCTTCACCACACTGTCTGTGTGGGTGGACAATTTCAGATCGTCCGTGATGTGTACGCCGAGGAACTCGAAGCTTTCCACCTTCTCCACTGCGGTCCCGTCAATGTGTATAGGGGCGTGCTCCCTCTGCTGTTTCCTGAAGTCCACGATCAGCTCCTTTGTTTTGTTGARGTTGAGTGAGAGGTTATTTTCCAAGGCACCACTCTCCCAGGGACCTCACCTCCTCCTTGTAGGCTGTGTCGTCATTGTTGGTAATCAGGTCTACTACTGTTGTGTCGTCTGCAAACTTGATGATTGTGTTGGAGGCGTGCGTGGCCACACATTCATGGGTGAACACGGAGTACAGGACGGGGCTGAGAACGCAACCTTGTGGGGCCCCTGTGCTGAATATCAGCGAAGTGGAGGTGTTGTTTCCTACCTTCACCACCTGGGGGGAGGCTTGTCAGGATGTCCAGGACTCAGTTACACAGGGCGGGATTCAGACCCAGGGGCCCGAGCTTAATGATGAGCTTGGAGAGTACTATGGTGTTGAATGCTGAGCTATAGTCAATGAACAGCATTCTTACGTAGGTATTCCTCTTGTCCAGATGGAATAGGGCAGTGTGCAGTGCGATGGCAATTGCATCTTCTGTGGATCTATTGGGGCAGTAAGCAAATTGAAGTGGGTCTAGGGTGTCAGGTAAAGTAAAGGTGATATGATCCTTAACCAGTCTCTCAAAGCACTACATGATGACAGAAGTGAGTGCTACGGGGCAATTTTAATTCAGTTACCTTTGCTTTCTCAGGTACAGGGACAATGGTGGACATCTTGAAGCAAGTGGGGACAGCAAACTGGGATAGCGAGACATTGAACATGTCCATAAACACAGCCATCTGGTCTGCACATGCTCTGAGGACACTCCTATAGACTTTCCAGCCTGACATTGCTTAGAGTTGCATCAGGGGGATCCAATAGTCCAAAACCACTTCCCAACCTTCACATTTATGTACAGATAGGTCCATGCTTAGACCTCGTGAATTAGTGCTGTGAATAAATAAATTAGGAATCTTATCTGAATATTTCATAATCAATGTTGTCAATATAAGGGTGGACTTGGCTCACCATTTTGTTTGCAGACATTGAGAGGATGTGCAATACGTAAACAGCTGAGACAGAATGAATGAAAGTGACCAGAAACTCTTGTTTTTCATTTCATTCAGTTAGTCTCCTCTGAAAGTGTTCATTAGACAGGAGGAGAGCAACATACATTCAGATCAAACCTGATCTGTGAGCCAGAGACACTCCACAAACCCAATTTCCATTCAGTTTCTGAACCCAGTGGCTATTACGACAAAAGCGTAATTCCAATTTTCTGTCAAATGAAATGAAAAAACGATCTTATGATTTTTCTATTATTATTATTATTATTGTTATTATATATATATATATATATTTTTAGATGATGTGTTTCAAGTTGATAGCCACTTCTAGCCACTTCATTGCTGGAGAAGATGCTTTTAAAGTTGATATGACTAGTAAATGTATGTACAGTATGTATGCAGTACTTAGGCCTATACTTAAGCAACGTGGAGTGCCTGGATAAAGCCCTTAGCCGTGGTATATTGGCCATATACCACAAACCCCCAAGGTGCCTTAAAGATTTTATAAACTGGCTGCCAATGTAATTAGAACAGTCAAAATAAATGTTTTGTCATACCCGTGGTGACAACCAGCATTCAGGGATCAAACCACCCAGTTTATAAATACAGCTAAAACACTGAGAAACGCTGCCATCGTATTTGACAAAAGATATGATTTAGTCAATCATTAAAATAACCCGCAATTGTACTTTAATAATTGACTCGTAAAACCTATTTAATCCCATCAGTCACAATAGTGACCGTATAAAAACGTTTTCAGTTATAAGGCTCAAAAACATTTCTGAATGATATATCAATGCATTTCCAGCAAATATTGAAATAATAAAGGGTCTCAATGAAAGATGTGCAGTGTCACATGTTTAGTGTAAATTGTCACATGACCAGAGCTCTTTACTTCCTGGTTGCACCATGAGAAGACGATGGCTGCATCAAAGCTCCCAAACATGTTAACACTATCTTAATGTTAAAACTTCTACTTGGTCACAATCCCGGATCCGGGAGCACCCTCATCAGTAAAAAAGCTGACTAGCATAGCCTAGCATAGCGCCACAAGTAAATACTAGCATCTAAATATCATGAAATCAAAAGTCCAAGACACCAGATGAAAGATACACTCTTTTGTGAATCCAGCCATCATTTCCGATTTTTAAAATGTTTTACAGCGAAAACACAATATGTATTTCTATTAGCTAACCACGATAGCAAAAGACTCACCGCATATTTTCAAAAAAAAATTACCGCATAGGTAGCTATCACAAATTCGACCAAATAAAGATATAAATAGTCACTAACCAAGAAACAACTTCATCAGATGACAGTCTGATAACATATTTATTGTATAGCTTATGTTTTGTTCGAAAAATTTGCATATTTCAGGTATAAATCATAGTTTTACATTGCAGCCACCATCACAAATCTCACCAAAGCAGCTAGAATAACTACAGAGACAACGTGAAATACCGAAATACTCATCATAAAACATTTATGAAAAATACATGGTGTACAGCAAATGAAAGACAACCATCTTGTGAATCCAGCCAATATTTCAGATTTTTTAAGTGTTTTACAGCGAAAACACAATATAGCATTATATTAGCTTACTACAATAGCCTACCACACAACCGCATTCATTCAACGCAACGTTAGCGATAGCGAATAAACCAGCAAAAGATTTTTCACTAACCTTCACATTCTTCATCAGATGACAGTCCTATACATCATATTACACAATACATTATATGGTTTGTTCGAAATGTGCATATTTAGCGGCACAAATCGTGGTTTTACAATGTGAATACGTTGTCAAAATGCAGAAATATTGTCCGGAGAAATCTTGGAGAGGCACCTAATCTAATCAAATAACTAATCATAAACTTTACTAAAAATAGCAG